>NW_026859564.1:0-101683 GCF_026571515.1 Ruditapes philippinarum | reverse complement strand
GTTAATGGATCGTGGAATATAAAATGAATTAACAGATGAAAAGTTTAAAGGCGAAAGAACGACGGATGGTGTTCGTCTAGGTGTACTGTGATTTCCAATCTGTAAAGAATTAGTAGACGTAGAATGTACCCGAAGAGGTGAAAGAAGTGTGTATTGTTTCTATTCAAGTTTATTCATAATTATATGTAGTAATAAAATGATTCCGTGTCCAGTGGGGCACCAATATTAAAGTAACGAGACTAGAGTATTAGTGCCACAGTGTACACAGAACCTGCAAAAGGGTAAGATTAAAGAAAAATTTGGGGTATAAAAATATAATAAAGTGGAAATAAATATAAACCATTAGTCTATGAAGGCTGGACATGGAGGGGGACACCGACACTGAACGCCGAACAATCCCTTGAGGATGAAAATATAACAACATTGATTGCATGTACGGGGAGACTTTTTACAGCCGCCACACGGCACAAACAACACGGTTGTGATGCATAGGTCACGTTCGAATTTTGTCATGTTTCAATGAATTTTGGAAAGTTATTGCCACTTTAAATTAAAAAAATAAAAAAAACTTTTAGTTTCCGTTCATTATATACCAACCAGTTGTACACATCCAACTCCAATTGAATAAATGTATATGTCATTGGTATTTGCAAATAAAAGTTGAATTTTGTCATGGTTCATTTTTTTTTATGCCTTTTAGTTTTGAAAAAAAAAATATTTTTTGAGTTTCTTTTCATTATCTCACAGGGAGTTGTACACAATCAACTAAAATTTGACATATGGATATATTCATAAGAATGCGCAGGTCATGTTTGAATTTGGGCGTGGTTCAATGATATTTTGCTTTTCTGAGTTATGCCTTTTTGACTTGGATGCTTACATAAGAAACAATTTTAGTTTCCGTTCATTATCTCCCAATAGTTGTATACATTCAACTCAAATTTAACTTTTCGGTTCGTCAAAAAAAATTGGCCATGCTTCAATAATTTAAAGCAGAATTATGTCCCTTAAACTTTGAAATAACGAGGAAATTTTTCCGCTTGCATTCATTTTTCTCCAAACAGTTGTACACATTCAACTTTTTTTTTAATATGTTAACGTCATAGGAATATGTAGTTCAAATTCAAATTTAGTCAAGGTTTGATAAATTTTGCAGAGGTATGTCCCTTTAATTTTGAAAGAGATAAGAAATTTCCGGTTTTCGTTTATTATCTCCCCGCCCCCCCCCCCCCAACAGTCGTTCACATTCAACTATGGAGTCAACATATAGATACGATTATGGATTGCGCAGCTCAAGTTTGAATATGATAATGATTAAAAAATATGCACAGTTATACCTTTTTAACTTTAAACTAAAAAAGACAACTGTTCAGTCCACATCCAATTTCTTCCCCACAATTGTACATATTCAACCCTTATTTAATATATTTTTAAATTACTTATTCCTCTTTTACTTTGATTTTTTTTGGGGGGGGGGGGAGTTCTGTTCATTTTCTCCTAAACATTGTACACATTCAACTAAAATGTGACATATACGTAGATACATCAAAGGTAAAAGCAGGCCAAGTTAAAATTTGCTCATGGTTCGATGCTTTATTCAGTTCCCGAACACTCATTTTTAATTAATTAAAATATATGTATAAGGTTGGAATCGCCTGTGCAGGTATTCATCTATAAAATCTATGTCAAGTACGATATTGGTTTCAGTGCGATGCTTTTTGACAATGTAATCCGTCTTGATCATAGAAAAAAAGTAGAAATTTTCAGTTTCTGCTCTAACATTTGTAGGAATTAATTGCATGTGCATGTATTTTACAAAGAAATACATGTTCTAATTTGCTTTTGACTATATGTTTTTTTAACAGTTTTCACCCTTAACTTTAAAATATTTAAAAGTTCAGGATATCTAATCATTATCCCGGCTTCAAATATGCAAAATGCAATTTGAAAAAGGTTTATTCATTTTTCGTGCCGAGTGTCGACTTAACTTATAATGTCATACATTATTGGTATTTTATTTATCATGTTTCAATTTTTAATATGTTGTTCTTTCTTTAAATTCAAAATATAACAATTATCTGTCAAAAGCCTGACCAGGGTATTATTTATAAGAAAAAGTCCTAAATGTTTTAATAAAATGTAAAATTAAAAATATCTTTTCTATTCAAAGTTTTATCAGTTTAATACTTTAAAACAAGTAAGAGGTAACAATTATCATTGTCAACATTTTATTAATATATTTAGTAATAGATGACTTAAAAAGCTTAGGAGGTTCAAATAAAGTAGAAAAATATCAGACATGCACTTTTGTAACAAGGTATAAAAATTAAAACAATCGAAACTAAAATAAGACCCAAACATACATATCTCATCAAACATAGGAATGCACAGTAACGTAAATAGTGTACATAAATTTGTGAAAATGTTTGCCGCTAAAATAAATATAAGGCCAAATCTGTCAAAGTGTTTTCCGCTAAAATAAATCTAAGGCCGATGCCTCATTACCCAATAGATGAGTGATGTTCTCAAACCAGAAGGTGTCCTTGTGTTGAAAAAATATTGGAAGTCGCTTAACGTAAGTGTGCTAACAATTTAAACCTATGTTTAACGAACTGTTGTTTGATTTAAGTGTGTGATATGCATTTTAAAATTAAATGCTTCAGAAAACCAAAAAATATGTAAAAAAAATGAATATAAATAAAATTGTGTAGCAATCATTAGGAATAAAAAATACAGAAAAAGTTTTTTCTTTCTGAGCTGTTAACTAGGAAAAAGGTAGCATTCTTTTCAACTTATTCATTTGAAACAAATGCACCCATATCAACACGTATCGGTGTCAGTTTTACGGGAAAAAGTCACCAAAGTCTGAACAGAAGTACCACAACAAGATAATCCGAAGATGAACATGAATGTAGATTTATCATCAGATAAAAGAAATCAAAATATTTACAACTAAAAACAGACTAGGAATTGGAAGTGTATTAAAACATTGTTAAAGTTATGGCTGTTGTATTAGCTGAGGTTAATAGTTAACTAATTTCCAAAAGGTTGTTTTTTTTTTTCTTATCTTTCCTTCACTTTAAAAAGTTTAATGTATTGCATGTAACATGATTTGTTTATTAGTTCGTTAAACCAAAACAAAACAAACATGCAAGCATAAACAATCCTGATACTTGCAAACATTAAATAATAATTGATAGTATTGGAAGCAACTAACTACTCATGTAACCGAAAACTTCAATAGTTTATCAATGGGAAGAAAAACACCACAACCTGACCTAAATGTGTCATACAACGTCACTTACAATAAAGTTCAAAAGGTATGTTATGGTGTACAAAAGAATTTTCTATTATCTGCCCTTTAAAGAATGATCACATCACCGTAGTGAAGAGCTGATTCAAGTTCGAAGTATGAGCGTCACGACAACTGCAGTCTACATGTAGACAAGCAACTGATTCTTATTTCAATTTGAGATGAAGGTTATATCTAATTCAATCTTATCCCAATATAAGATTTTTTTATTTATCCTCGACTATACTTGATAGTAGGAAGAGTAGAAAAATGGGTTATCAAAGAAAAAACTAGGGCAAATAAGAAAAGAAGGAACTGTTTGACCTACTCTGAAACATGTATTTATATTTAAAAGCAACAACTAAATAGTTTGTTTTAAGTTTATTTCAATCAACACGACAATAACCGAGGTCTTTAAATCATATTTTGTTTTGTTGTTGTTATTTTTCTTTTCTTTGTTGTTTGCACTCATTCCGCTTTCTATCTCTTCTATCTTTTATCCATCGGGAAGTCATAAAATATCGATAACATTAAAGGAGTGATCAATTGACACATCACTTGTCAGGACAGGAGGCGTTCCAATAATACATACGTTTATCAATATATATGCTAGAGCATGTCATAAGTTTCAGAATTTGAACTATAAAAAATATATATTTATATATATAACAATATTAGAATTTAATTGTTTCACTTTTCCGACTTTCTTTATAACGTATACCATGTCCTATGTGCATGAAAGATGTTTTAATAACCTATATAGTTTCAAATGTCTAGATAAAAAACGAAGTGATCTTCTAAGTTTTAAATATACAGAAAAGAGTGTCTAGGTGACCCCCAATCTATAGCAACGTTCTGTCGTTAGTGTCCATAGTTAGGTGCGCCAAACAGTATCTACTATATAAAATGTCTGTATTATCGACTCTCTGTCTAGTCCGTACAACGATTATGATTTGGTGTCTCTTATAACGGTATATAGGCAGTGCGAAGCGACTTTTTCAAGGGGAGTAACTCGAATTAACCAATTGTATTGTATTGATTGAGTTATTTGTCCTTTGCGGATTGCATTGTGGTTTAAAATAGTGGCGAAAATAAAATTTCGTTCGTTAGAAATGAAATATAATGGCATAAAATTACTAGAAAATGGCATGCCGGCATATAAAATAGAGAAATACAGAAACCCTTAAGAAAGCCCAACACGGTAAAATTAAAATGTTACAGGCTCGGTTTGATTGAGCATGTTCATGGGCGGTATAGGAAAGTCCAAGTTATCGCCCACGCCGCCTAGCACCGGCTTAAGCAGAAATCAAAATTTAAACACGAGAATGGTGAAAGTTTGAATTTAGAAACTTCCGCAGATGTGTTCCTAAGGCGGCTATAATGAAACAGAAGTGCCATTCCATGAAAAGCGGCGTTTGTTCCCCAAATAACAAAAATGCATGTGCCCTAAACGAGAAAACAATTGGTGTAACTAAATAAAACAGACCTTTAAAAGGGGATCTGAGGTTATGAAGCCTGCATATCACAGATAAGACGTCAAAAGACAATTTGAAAAGCAGGCAACATATCCTAAGGGTGATTATATCATATTCGAATAGGCATACTGGAACCACCCAAGTTGAAAAGGGCCAAATAGAAGAAACTAAAAATACCACATAACATGTATAAACAACAATTATGTCGTGCTGAACGATCTTCTAGGATCGAAAATATAACCTCTTTAGTTAAATGTACGGGTAGACTTTCTATGGCCGCCGCACGACTCAAATAACACTGACGTGACCATGAAATAGGGAAATACAGAATCCCTTAAGAAAGCTTAACACGGAAAAATTGAAAATGTTGCAGGCTCTGTTTGATTGAGCTAAATAAATAATATTTGTTAAAGACCCCCTTTGCGAAATATTACATTTCAAGGATCGCATAACTGTAGCCCTGTTCAAGCATACTTCTGGAAAAACTGAAAGCATAAGTGATTTGTAAAGTTCGGAGCCAAAGATGTTTCGGAAGGATTGATCCTAAAATGTTGCCTGTTCTATACTACAACAACGAAAAAGCATGGATGAGGAGCTATATCTATAAAGATTTCCTTAAAACAATCAATAGAAAAAGGAAAAATGAAAATAAAGAACATTCTGTTGTTTGTGGACAATGCCTCTAGCCACCCAAATTTATCATTAATGATCCTGTAACAGATTTTTTGATGGTTTTTTATTAAAAAATATCATGCTCAAATTAAGATTTAACAATATTGTAAGTTCAAAAAGATATTGCCGAATTTAATATTTTATGTAAATAGAAGGAGGTAATAAGAAATTTGTTTTCTGTAAATTCTAAGTCAAATTTTCCAATAACAAAATTTTAATGAGTTCATATGATTTAATGATTACATTTAATATGTACAAATATTTGCAGTACATATTTTACATATTTTTCGATGATTGAAAATTGCTCTTTTAGCATATTGATGTACATATATAATTTCACTTCGGTTTGGTATACATCCTCAATTACAAAACATTCAGATCAACATAAAATTTGGGTTTTTTTTCACCTAATACAACCTCCCGAACCCAGTCGATGGATCGAGGAATCATCCAAACTACAAAACTTAAATTCAGATAACGTCAGGTAAAGTAAAGAAAAATCAAAATTTATTTTAAATAACTAGAAAGTACAAGTCATAAATCTGTATGTGATTTTAAAGGTGGATATAAGAATGTTTGTTAAAAATCATTACATACAGTGTGGCTAGTCGCTAACAATTAATTTACATTCATGACTGTGATTTGCTATTTTTGTTTTGCCAAAGATTTTCACACATCTGCTATTGTTATCGTTACAGCTATTTTCCCTTACCAAAGAAATGGACAGGTTTACAACAGCAGCACATACAGATCTCCTTAAACAGATTACCATCTTGGATGCCATTTATTGGTTAATAAATTCATGGAATTAAGTTGAGGGCTCCACAATTAAAAAAATGTTTTGAAAAGTGTGGCTTTGGGACAGCTGCTACACAGCTACTGGATGCAGGAGCTACCTACCTCATCAGACAGGACTGATCAAGAACCATCTGTTGATGATCAAGCCGGTGATTACAATGACGATGATGATGTGCCACAAGCATTATTAAAACTAGCATATGAGCTGTTCGACTGTTCTTACAAAGAACTGTCACCAATTGACAAGTGTGTTCACATATTTGATACCAATGCAATGGAATTGAGTTTGAATCCAAATGACATTCTCATAAATCTAAGAAATCATCCATCTCGAGTGATGAGGTAGAGACTCCTGATCTGCTACTTGCAATTTCAGGCATTTCACTCAGTGATGCTCATGATATGGTCACCAGACTAATTTTTTTTACTGACAAGTATGGAAATGCATCTCTTATGAACATAATTGGAGAGTTGAATGAACAATTGACAAACATGTATGTGATGAAATTAAAACAAAAAAATTGTGGTGTTTTTTTAAATAAGCAAAGAACAAATTGAACATCATTTTTTCCTAACAATTTTTAGTACATGTAAATCAAAAGAATTCTTAACCTTTATTTATTATTTATTCTTCTGTATGTGTTTTATTTTAGATAGTGTGTTTTATCAGTTAAATTAATTTTCAATAGTGTATTGTTTACAAACAGATTTATCAATATAAATTACATTTTCAATCTATATGTTACTTTTAAATACTAATGTTATTGTGTAATTCATATTCTTAACAAATTGTGCAAGTAATTTTAATATTGTCTTGTTTTTTTTATAAATGATATGTGGTATGATTAATATATTTTAATATCAATAAAAATATAAACAAACCCTATGTATGGTTCTATCCTGCTTTTCAACAAAATATTGTCAAAATACGTTCAAAAAACGTGTGTCAAATAAACTAAGACATAGTACGAAAGTCACCTTTTAAATAAGACACATCACACTGTCTTGACAGAAAGATAAGCTTAGACATATTGATATTTTTACTGTGTCATAATATTCATTAATAACATGATATCACTCAATTTAATATATTAATCATATTCATAAAGTTTGTGTATGTCAATTTTGAACTGCCTACGTTAGCCAAATTTACCGACGTAACTCATGATTGCAACAATATAGGGCTTAACATGTATTTACTTGTCTTTTGAGTGATTTTTACTCACACGAATATATGTGCGCACAAGAATCGCAACAAACAAACTCACCATTTGCTCTTACATTTATGCAATAATGGTGGTATATTCAACTATCACAGTCCGTTGCTGCCGAAACGCAAATGTTTCTTTCCGCTTTTTTATTCACACCGAGACTCATCACGTGGCCGTTTCTTTCAGACTGAACGTACAGAATTGCAAATTGAAAAGCGTTTCAATGTTTTTTCCCGCGAAATTGGAGAACACTTTTCAAACAAATTACCTGCCGAAGAACATATACCACTGGTACTGTTTAAATGTCCCTAACACGTATGCAACAAAAATATCAGTTCGTAAAAAAAATTTTTTTGTGACATTCGGTCTTACCTATGTGGATAACCTTCAATGACTACGATCGATTGTTTGTCGATATTAAAAACAACAATGATAAGGGCTATAACCAGTAAATTACTACGATCTGTAAATTGCTGATGTCTACGACGATAATGATAACAGCAACAGCTATTACGTCCCTTAGATTGAATAGGTATTGATGTTTACGAAGATGATTATAACGGCGACTGAAAGTTAATCACTGCGATTGACAACGTTTTGATAATCGGCAAACATATCTACAGTGAGAGCCAATTAATAACTTTGATTAATTAGTAATTTATGACGATAATGATAACGGCAACAGCAAGCTGATACCTAATATTGATTCTTTTATAAATTACGACGATACTTATAACACCGTCAGCCATTTAGTCCGAACAATTGATCAGGTGTTGATTATAACGGCGATAATGTTAACGGCGAAAGACAGTTTGTCTTTATGATTGATAAGATGTTGCTGTTTAAGACGGCGACAACCAGTTGTTTACTATGACAACTACCATTGATAAGGCGTTGATGATTACAACAATTATGATATCGGCGACAGGCAACTGCCATTGATTAAATGTTGATCACTACTCGGATTATGATATCGGCGGCAGACAACTACCATTGATTAAATGTTGATCACTACGACGATAATGATATCGGCGGCAAACAACCATCATTGAATAGATGTTGATCATTATGACGATACTGATATCGGCGGCAGACAACCATCATTGAATAGATGTTGATCATTATGACGATAATGATATCGGCGGCAGACAACCATCATTGAATAGATGTTGATCATTATGATGATAATGATATCGGCGGCAGACAACCATCATTGAATATATGTTGATCATTATGACGATAATGATATCGGCGGCAGACAACCATCATTGAATAGATGTTGATCATTATGAGATAATGATATCGGCGGCAGACAACCATCATTGAATAGATGTTGATCATTATGACGATAATGATATCGGCGGCAGACAACCATCATTGAATAGATGTTGATCATTATGACGATAATAATATCGGCGGCAGACAACCATCATTGAATAGATGTTGATCATTATGACGATAATAATATTGGCGGCATCATTGAATAGATGTTGATCATTATGACGATAATAATATCTGCGGTAGACAACCATCATTGAATAGATGTTGATCATTATGACGATAATGATATCGGCGGCAGACAACTATCATTGATAAGGTGTTGATCATTATGACGATAATGATATCGGCGGCAGACAACCAACATTGAATAGATGTTGATCATTATGACGATAATGATATCGGCGGCAACCATTGAATAGATGTTGATCATTATGAAGATAATGATATCGGCGGCAGACAACTATCATTGATAAGGTGTTGATCATTATGACGATAATGATATCGGCGGCAGACAACCATCATTGAATAGATGTTGATCATTATGACGATAATGATATCGGCGGCAGACAACCAACATTGAATAGATGTTGATCATTATGACGATAATGATATCGGCGGCAGACAACCATCATTGAATAGATGTTGATCATTATGACGATAATGATATCGGCGGCAGACAACCATCATTGAATAGATGTTGATCATTATGAGGATAATGATATCGGCGGCAGACAACCATCATTGAATAGATGTTGATCATTATGACGATAATGATATCGGCGGCAGACAACCATCATTGAATAGATGTTGATCATTATGAGGATAATGATATCGGCGGCAGACAACCATCATTGAATAGATGTTGATCATAATGACGATAATAATATCGGTGGCAGACAACCATCATCGAATAGATGTTGATCATTATGACGATAATGATATCGGCGGCAGAAAACCATCATTGAATTGATGTTGATCAATATGAGGATAATGATATCGACGGCAGACACCCATCATTGAATAGATGTTGATCATTATGACGATAATGATATCAGCGGCAGGAAACCATCATTGAATAGATGTTGATCATTATGACGATAATGATATCGGCGGCAGACAACCAATATTGAATAGATGTTGATCATTATGACGATAATGATATCGGCGGCAGACAACCACCATTGATAAGGTATTGATCATTATGACGATAATGATATCGGCGGCAGATAACTACACTTTATTGTGTGTTGATGATCACAACGATACTGATATCAGCTAGTTAAAAACTATCATTGATAAGGTGTTGATGATCACGACGATAATGTAACGGCCACAGCCATTTTATAACTACCGTAAAATAACTGTTGTGGATCACGTCGTCAGGGTTTCGACAGGCCCTTTTTTTATTCAACGTAAATTATAAACGTGCGTTTTATTATTATATAATGTTCAAAATTAACATCAAGACTGTAGACTGTTTCTTTTTGCGATAAACGCTGTCGTTAAAAGGGTGTCAATATAATGACTGTATTTATTATGTGTTAAGATAAACTGCCAATTATTTTGAAGTTTCAACGACAATGAAGTGTTCGCATCTCTTATTTAGCTTATGGCATTTTAAATGACTGTTACTTGAAAATAAAGTATCGCCTGAGTGGCCCCAAAAAGCAAAATCACTTTTGTTCTGATCTCCCATTTCTGCGTCGTGACAGTTTTATTATGGTGATATATTATCCCGTGTTTTATTTTGTGAAATTTTTAAAGAAAAATCTGAATTTTGCGTGAATATTTAAAAAAAAGAAAATTTTCGCTTTTATTTAATTGCATAATATTGCTTGGTTGATATATCTCGCCTGCGTTTTTGGGTTAAGTGTTTAATGGATATTTAACTAATCTTTTTAAAAAAATTTTTATAAAGTTTGTGCACCGGTTTGTTTTGCAGTACTCAATTTCGACACTTAAAAATGCTAATGACTGATGTGTGGCGATTCGTGTTCTGAATGATCCCGAAAAGAAAATAAACATACTGGAGTGAACTACAGGGCAGCTTCATTTTCGACTGCCACAGTGCTTACCAAAACACACTTCTGAGATTGTATAAATATCAGGAAAATGTTGACCCTCGAAAAGGCAAAAAAAACGCTTTATATTGGGCAACCAATTGTTATTAGAACTTTGTCTTAAATGATGAAGGTGTATGGTAATAAATGCTAAGTGTTCAATTTAATAAATAAATGTTATTCGTGATAAAAATAATACGAAACAGCCCTACAATATCCTCATTTAAAAACTGTCTTAAACAAGGACAAAAAAATATACACCAACATACTTTTTATACAGGTAGTCGTAAACTGCAGGTCCTTTTACACTCGCAGCGCATTAAATCACCACCTGTTTTTTTTTCTTTTTTTTTTTTTTACCCCTTTGTGTAATTGTGGGCAAATTGAAACTACCCAACATTTCTTTTTTCGAGTGCTGTGTATACGATGCCGTCCACAGAACATTCCTCATTAACTTGCAATACTCTAGCATAAACGTTCATAAACTCCTCTATGGTGAACAATCTCTTACATACAAGGACAACGTTACTATATTTACAAATGTACAAATTATATAGAAAAAAACGAAAAGATTTACTTTGATCCATTCTTATTGAGACTGTAATCCTCTCTCGCCCTCTTTCTTCCTTTCCCCACTATTTTGTGTTTCGTCTTTTATATATATTCATACATTTTAGACATCAGCTTGTGGTTAATCTATTATATATAAGTTTATATATAAAAATATAATTATATCTGTGTATAACTAATACTTGTTCCCTTGCCTAGTATATACATGTATTAACTAATGACTTATTAAAGACAAACCATATAGTTCCCCAAAGGAGAAAAAGTCTATAAGACTGGTCTTTCATTCTCATCCTTTTCCATTGTGTAAAAATATTTTGTTATGTATTTGTATGTACATTTTCGGACAATTTGATCTAGTTTTCCCAAAAATTGGCCATATTCAATTTCAGTCCAGGTATAAATGAAACAATTTATGAACAAGAAACACCTTACCCCTTTCCCTCCTTGACAAATTAAAAAAGATATATATTTACAAAATTTTAATTCTTTTAGAACCTAGCAGGTTCTTTCTAAATGTCTTACAAAAGATGCAAAATTATGCGAGTTTGTTCAACTTTACGCATATATTCTCAATAAAGTAAATATTGTCAAAATATTCAAATAATCGTAAACAGAAATAATAATTGTACGTTTATGATATTTACTAACTTTCAAAGCGCCTTATTTGTTAAGTATCAGGCAATTTTTGAAGAAAAAATGTCTAAAAAATAGAGCTGATGTTATTATTGACAGTAAAATTTGCATTTATATATGTAAGGTTTGCTTTCATCAAACTGTTCTAGTTTCTACGTATTCACGGCTATCATAAATATAGTGGTGTTAACAGCATAATAATCGGTATGTCAAAGTTATCTCGTGGAAACTATAAATTTTACTTTATTGCCTTTTTATTGACTGTAAACAAATATGTTAATTTTTAGACCTGTTTTTGTGTGATAATAGATTGAATAAACATTGAAATATCCAAAAAGGTGGGACAGACTAGAATGAAAATAAGTGTTTTTTTTTTTAAACTTCTGCGCCGTACTTTATGTGCACAAAAACGTTTATGTCATACCGCATAGCATTCCTAAGGCATTCAAGTGTGTTAAATCATTTTTATCGACGTTTTAGGTTTCTTTTGTGTTTAAAATTAATATATTTTAATAATTCGGTTTTGCATGCTCTAATAATTTGCTATTTGTCTCAGTTGTTGCATAATTTTAGTGATATTATGAGTTATTTTATATATTATTATCATCGACGGAACCCAAAATACACGTTCGATATTGGAACCATTGGGTCCTTCTCATGAATGATCTTGAACAGTAAACACTATCCTAGAAATGAGCTGTGTCAAAACTACAAAACAAACATAGTGCGTTTGCGATCAACATGGATCCAGAACAGCCTGCGCATCCGCACAGTCTTATCAGGATCCATGCTGTTTGCTTTCAAACTCTATAACAAGTAGAGAAACTGATAATCAGTATGGATCCTGATCAGACTGTGCGGATGCGCATGCTGGTCTGGATCCATGCTGGTCGCAAACGCACTATGTTGGTTTTGTCGTGACCCAGCTCATTTTTTTTTTTCAAATGAGAGTGCTGATATATTTAAAGATCTTTGCCATATATGTTGATATGGTATAAAGTAATTTTATATAATAAATGATACTGCAAATAGTCCTAGCGGTCTGTACCTTGTCTATATTACGTAATTTGAGGAAAATCCTGTTTATTGCATATCTTTCAAAGTAAAGAGTAAATTAAAGAGGCGACAACAACTGTCAGTTATATTTAAATGTGTTTGTTTAAGTACCATTGAGGTCATTTCCTTTTTGTGTGTGTGTTTACAATATTATTTGATTGAAATGTAGCTCTCATTGCTTAGAAAAGAATTGTTATTGTTTATCAAAATGTTATCATACACGTACTTACATACTGAAAAACAATGATAAATTAAATAAGGTAAGGAGCGTTATCAAGATCTTATTAAAATACTTCACGCTGAAAAAAATCACATGCAACACGATTATCTTATATAAGAGGGAATGTGGCGTGTTTTTGTATGGCGGGTGAAATATCTAATTTATCAGTTTCTGCGTGGCGGCTTTTATCTTGTTCATCCCGCCACGCGAAAAAGGTAGATTTAAGTGTCAGCCACCATACAAGGGACATTTAAAAGTGTAAATTGTTGTAATGTTCGTTTATTAATGAACAATAAGTAATAGAAATTAAATCAAGTGCATTGATACAATGAAGTGAAGTAAAACACGACGAGTGTTCAGCACAAGATATAAATTTATTCTGTAAACCCTTAACATGTGATCTTAGATGTGATCTTAGATTTACTAGAAATACGGAGCATGCGCAAACAAGCATTTTACATAGGTCAGCTCAAGTTCATTATGTACGATGATACTACATCTCCCTGTTTTTAAAATAAAAAATAAGCAACACATGTTAATAAAATTGTATATGATAATAAACAATTATGATGATTAAAAATGCATATACATACTGAAGAGAACAATTTAAATAGTGTTAAAGTCACAAAGTTTTGTTTTTTTATTATCATTACTATTATTTTATTTCTGTTCTCTCTCTCTCTCTCTTTCTCCCTCCCTCTCTCTCTCCTTTCTCTCTCTTTTTTTTCATTATAATGTCTATCAATTCCGGATGATTAATTAACAGTGCTCCATTCATCGGTATTGTAACGTTTATTTGGTTTTACTACTCGACCACTGCGCGTCTGATAACCTGTGCCTGACCTTGTTTCATGGCTAATATTCTGGGAAATACCTGTTTCATTTAAAGGTGCTTTGTTTGAGATTATATCATGAGGATCTTGACCTTGGTGAGAATATTAGGGAAGGACTCTGTATTGATAGGGAACTTTTCCCGCGTTTTGTTTATGAAGCGGCCATTACGACGGTAAATAGCGCCATCTTCAGTTTGCACTTTGTATGATCTCTCCCCTTCTTTTTTTAGAACTATGGCTGGTTTCCAAGTTTTCCTAAATTGCACCCTGCAAGAGTCATCTTTGTTTAGCGGGGGAGGTGACCTAGAAATTTTATCGTAATAGTTCTTTTGCGTAACCTTGTTTTCTTGCAGAGATTTTCTTACAGATTTGTGGTTAATGAAAGATGGTTTCAATTGCTCATTAGTTGAAGGCAAAATGGATTTTAACCGTCTGTCCATTAACAGTTGTGTGGGAGAATATCCGCAGTTTAAAGGTGTGTTACGATATTCCAAAAATGCTAAATATGGGTCTGTTTTAGTCTCCTGGCATTTTTTCATTTTTTTGGCTATTGAGACCATTTTTTCTATGAAACCATTGGATTAATTATACATCCAGGTGAAGATGTTACATGCTTAAAATTCCAGTCAGAAGCAAATTTTTGAAATTCTTCTGAGCTAAACTGCGGCCCGTTACCGCTTTTCAATGTCTCTATTTGACCATAGCGAGCCATATGCATTGTTAATTTTCTAATAACAGTTTTACTTTTTGTTTCTGGCAATGCATCGACTTCAAAGTAAATACTGTAGACGTCGGCAGTTATAAGGTAATCACGTCCGTCAAGCGTAAATAAGTCAGCGGCAATATCTTGCCAGGGTCTTTGGGGCACAATGTGGGGATTCAATGATTCCTTCACATTTGATGCTCTGTGTGTTAGACATAGGGCATGCTAACACGTGGTCTGTGACCTGTTTGACCATGCCTGGCCAGAACATAATATCCTTAGCCCTGTTCAGCGTTTAAGTCACTCCCATATGACCTACATGAACAGTGTTAATCATTTCAGTTCGTAATGAACTTTGAATGACCAATGTTTGACCGCGGAAAATTATGTCATTTACAGTCGAGAGTTCATCCCGATGATTCCAAAATTCTAATATGGAATTCGGGCACTCATGCCTAGATTCAGGCCAGCCGTCAATAATTGTTTGTTTCAGTGACTGAAACTAGGGTTGGATATCGTTACACACGAAACGGTCAGATACCGATATTGACGAAACGATACGGGTATTTTAACGATACTGATACTTTCAGTTTACCTCAATAAGCCATATCAAGATAAATTTCGTTCTTATAGGACTCTCATACATTAAACCTTTCTGCAATTCTAATCTGTTCAAGTATACCTTTAATTGTTATTACTTAATTAGTTATTATACTTAATAGTAATGTAGTATAGTTTTATTGTTTTGCTGTGTTAAATATTAGTATACATGCCCTTAATCACGTAAGTCTATATACATTTTTTAAAATTTTATTCAAGAAACATATCAACATTTTAACAGCTACTAAAAGCAAATAGGTACACCGTACATGTACAAGAAAGAATTCAACATTAACGGATAAACAGTAAGTAAAAACTGATAATTAACAAATGATAATTATGACTAGTTAATGATTTTTGACTAGAAATAACTGTTTAACACATCTTGTAAACACCTTTGACAAACAAGTGATTTCACTGGATTTGAAACAGTATAAAGTTTAGCTGATAATTGAACAGCTACCTTTTATATAGAATATTGGGAATGAAATGTTTAAAAAGAACCTTAACTACAGGAACTATAACTACAGGAACTATAATCTCTTCATCATTATAAATGTTCAACTAGTCAGCATTCTTGTGCAAAAAGATCAACATATCAGCTTTATCAGGATCAATTCGAACACGTTCCTGACTAATAGTATTCCCTGCAAGTGAAAACACTCTTTCTGAAGGTACACTACTTCCAGATATACAGAAATATCTGCAAGCTAAGTCTGCAATAATAGGAAACTTGTCTAAGTGGGCTTTGTAGAAATCCAATGGATTTTCATTTACTTTGATTTTAGGCATACTTCTATATTGTTGTATCTGAGAATGTGCAAGCATTTGTGGTGTTGGTATATCATCAACTCTGGTAACTGTTACATCATCCTCATCATCTGTAAATAACTCTTCAATTGCTGTTTTTTTACATTTCAGGACCGGTTTGACATCTTGACAAAGTTCAACTTGTGACTCTGACTGAGACTGTACAGGCTTATCACAAGGAGATTCTGATGTAACTGATGTACCACTTGCACTATCTAAATCACACTCCTGCTTGATTGTAACAGTAGGCTTTGTAGCTGTCTGTATCATATCTGCAACTTTTAACTCCAAGCGCGCCCATACTTCATTGCCCTGAAGTTTACTTTTAAACCTGTAAATGATAATTTATTTGTAAATGTCAACTTGTCAAGTTTAGTTCATATAGGACAGCATCGTTCAAAGTACAAAGTCCTGTTATATTCATCAGTGAATCTCAATTGTTTATAAAAAATATGTAAGTGGCTAAGTGCCTTTAAGACTTCAAAGAGGTAAGATCATTATAATATTAGAAATCTACTTCGATTGTTTACTTATTTATTATTTAATAACTTTTTTCTTAATATGTCAGCATGAATTTATTACAATTTAATAAACAGCATACTTTCATAAAAAAAATATATATATAAACCTTGGGTCAAGTGCAGCAGCCTCCTCAAGAAAATCAGCAACAGTTGGTTCCTGATAGCGTTTCTGCATGTCACGCCATACTGTTCTTTTGATCAGTTGTTTGAATTCGCTGTCACTCTCTTGGATATTAAATCCCTCTTTCAGTTTATTCCATGTTGGAAACACTTGCCCGACTGTTGGAAGCTTATCTGTTGAGATTGCTTTAGTGCTAGTGTAAAGAATTTTCATTGTCTGTATGAATTCCTCTCCTTTTTGTAGATCTGCATCTGTTATTTTTTCAACTTTCTCTTTTTCTGCTCGTGTTTTCAGTCTCGGATCTCTACATGCAGAACTTAAGCCAGGGTATATCTCTGCAAACCGCTCTACCATAAGGTACATGGAGTTCCATCTGGTTTTGACATCTAGAACAACATTATGGTTAGGTAACTCTAAATTTTGTAATTTTTCTTTCAAAACTACACCAGCCAGATGAACTCTTTTGAACCATAAAACTATTGACCTAATTCTTGCAAGCCATCTTGTAAACGTTGTTTCATTGTAGAGCTTACTTGCAGAAATGTTCATGCTATGGGCAAAACATGGGAGGTGTATGATATTGAGTTTTCTGGCACAAACCGCCATGTTAGCTGCATTGTCTACTGTGATACCTACTACTTTGTCTGCTATTCCAAACTTTATAAGAATATCTTTTATTTCACTTTCAATAGCCTCACCTGTTTGTGACTCATAAACTGCCTTAGTTTGCAACACTTTTGAGTAAAGTGACCAGTTCTTCACAAATTGAGCCGTCACTGTTAGGTAATGATCTCCATTGAGTGATGTCCAATGGTCTGCCGTTATTCCTATGTAAGATACTCCAGACAGCTCTTGTGTCAATTTCTGCACTTCCACGTCATACCAGGCTGGTATATATATTGATGATAAAGTTTCCTTGTTAGGAGGAATGAACTGTGGGTTAAGAGAAGCAAGTAATTGACGAAAAGGTTCACTAGCAATAGTACTAAATGGCAACATGTCTTTTACAATATACCTAGTAATTGCCCTTCCTATGGCTGTCTTTTCATTTTCTGAAAGTTTTTGTTTTTTTGGTTTATTCATTTCTAATAATGTAGCTTGAGCAATTCGCTTTTTTCCTTTTTCAGGATTTGGTGTTGGCAAGGGTGACTCACTTTTACGGTTAAGGTAAGGAACTGATGATTCACTGGGCAGCTCATGTGTACTGGTTTCTGTATCAAGTTGGGGCAGTGGTGGTTCCTCAGGCTGATTCACAGACGTGGATGTGGAGGCAGGGGTTTGCTGCTTGGAATGATGCATACTTTTGCCGGTTGCTGCCCCACTAGCTTCATCTGGAAAAAAAACAACAAAAGCAATTATATTTGACATGAAAATAAATAAAATTAGAATGTATCATTTTTATTTATACACCTTAAAAGAATGCTGACAGCTGACATATTATCACTTTGAAATAATATGATTTATATTCTGTTATAGAATTATAATTCAATAAACAGATTGAATAAAATAGTTAGTTTATTTTATATTTTGCCAGTTCTTAAACGAAAGCAAATTTTTTTCCTAACCAAAAACAAGCTTATATAATTTGGATGACGTAGTTTGAATATTATCCCATTATAGAATATGTATACATTTAGTTTCACTTTCAGTTTCAAACAGTTGAATCAGTTTACAAAAGATAAATCAACAAACAATAATGTGTCTGTACAAATTATGGTTCTGTAAAATATTTTTTGGTAAATCAGTTTCAAAACAAAAGTTAAAAAACAACATATGTATGCCTACCCTTTTGGTTCGCTGCATTTTGTGTTGGTTCAAAGTCAAAAAGTGTGCACCGATTTAAGTTGATATTGTGCTTTAGCCTGAGATGTTTGTTTAGGTTACTTGTGTTTCCACCCTTTCCTTTCACAGTTAGATGACAAATATTGCATGTACCCCCGTCGTCTTGCTTCGAAAAGTAAGCCCACACTTTAGAATTTTTTTGCTCTATTTCCTACTCCCACCATTTTGGTTGCGAAAATATATGACTTGTTTACAATGGTTACACAATAGTTTCGAATCAATTTATTAATGTGTAAATTATTAATCCATTTGTATCAGAAGTCAGTATTAAAGTATTCATAAATGTTGAATGTCAACATTTTTGTCAACCCTTTATTGGTAGGTATTTAACTTTTTTTTTAGAAATAGAATTCGCACTTTTCTGTGTCTAGCTCTGTATACCAAACGGTGCTACTATAACATGCTACCCTGGTATTTAGTTCACATGTTTATTTTCATTGTTTTTTGGCCTCTTTTAAACGAATTTGCTTATTTCTTCTTATTTCTTTCATTTGAATCATTTCTTTTTATTGATTTATTGAAAAAAAGTATCAAAAACAGCACCGGTATTTCACGAAACGGTATATACCGGTAATTTACGAAATTACTATTCGGTACTGGACCGATACCGGATACCGGTGTCCAACCCTAATTACCTCCTTTGAACTTAGATTTTTTAGGGGAAAAATGTTGTCTTTTTTAAATAACTTCTTTATTTCCTAAGGTATCTACTTCAAACTTCATATATGTTTCTTATTATCACTCGACATTTTTGAGAAGGTTAAATACTCTAGCAAGACTATTTCCAGAATTATGTCCCCCTTGAACTTAGATTTTTTTCGAGAAACTGGTATTTTCACTCCAACTTCTTCATTCCTTATAGGATTTACTTTAAAATCCCACATCGTAATAATATGACAAGGTTGTATAAACATAATTTCCTTACTAAGCATGGAAACTTAACACATTACTGTGATATAGACAAACTTAGAACTCAAAAGATTTAAGTTTATTCATGTCATTCATTCACTGGTAAAATTGAATGGCAAATGGCCCATCAGAATGTTGCTGGGGTTCTAACCGGTAGGGGACTTATGGATTGCTTGCAATACTATGATAATTGCTTGTTGTTTACATGATTTAACCTATTTGATATTTACATTATGTTCTACCAAATTCATATTTTTGATATAAAAAAGAATGTTTTATTTTGTCTTGCTTTCAATTCCAAATAATTTTGAAATTATTTTTTTGTATTTCTTCAATCTTGTTAATGTAAGGGTTTATGAGAACAGTAAGTTGTTAACACAGCGCATGTACAATTGAAGAAGAGGATGTCGTAATGAATTTGTGACCTTTCATGACAAAGTTCTTTGCCTGGAGCACAGTGTTTTCAATATAAGATTTAATTGCTTCAAATCTGGTTTGCTATTGCTAAAAACTGTAAAACAAAAAAAGTATTTACATAAATTGGGTTGGTTAAAATATTTCATCAGGCGACTTATCCGACTCTCAGAGTTTTAGTTGTTCTTAATCAGTGCATGCAGGAAGAATTGAACACAGGTACAAAAATGTCATTAACCACGCTGCCTTCTGTATAAACAAGAGATTACTATTGAACTGTTCACATATTTCTAAATTGATTGACTTAAATCCTTGTAGACGAGATGAACTGTATACAGAGAACACAGATATATGCAGATATTCATGAAATGTGTTTGGAAATGGTGGAAACATCCTTGTAGAACCCACTTTCACAAGTTTCATATTACAACGCCTAGCCAAAGCCTTTCATACATATATAGTTACAAATGGCAATTGACATTTAAAACGCTCAACACCAGAACGATTTTACCGCGTTTTCGACTTCAACTTTATATATATGCTCGATAGCAATGGAATAATTTGTGAATAACAATGCCATTAAAACTCTTATACGATCGTCAACATTTTCATGAACCTATCTACAATGGGCCCCATGTTTTTTAAATCAAAACATTGATATATTATCCTGGATTCCGTTTATATTTTTAAAATAGTAGAAATAAGATGTAAATCTGTGTTTAATGAACTGTCATTAAGTAATACATATAATGTTCTACGTTTGCGGAAATGGTCTCTAAATTGCTTATATTTGAATTAAATGAAGTTTTTTTTTTACTTCTACCTAGCTGCAAATCAGTGCCCCCATTACAAAACGCTACCTTAAGTCAGTCAGCTTTGGGAAATCGTACTGTTTGGTTCGATATATTTTTTTAAGTAAATAGATAGATTATGAAATGATATTACATAAAAAGCCATGTTGAGTGTTATATTAACGCTACAGGTTTTAATGCATCATTATTTGTACAACAATTAAATTGCGCTTTTATGCTCTCCGAAAAATTTCGGAGGAGCATATAGTCGTTGGGTTGTCCGTCCATATGTACGTACGTCCCGAATTCGTGTCCGGTCCATAACTTTGTTATTTGAAGTCGGATTTTATAACTATTTCACAGAAATGATCACCATATTGAGACGATGTGTCGCGCATAACATTTGACTCGCTACCTTTAAGGTCAAGGTCACAGCATGACCTTGCAGCAAAATCGTGTCCAGCCCATAACTTAGTTATTTGAAGTTGAATTGAAAAATATTTCACAGAAATGATCACCATATTGAGAAGATGTGTCGCGTGCAACATTTGGGTTGCTACCTTAAAGGTCAAGGTCACGGCATGACCTTGCAGCAAATTAGTGTCCGGCCCATAACTTTGTTATTTGAAGTCGGATTTTAAAACTATTTCACAGAAATGATCACCATATTGAGCTGACATCTCGCGCCAACATTTGGGTTATTTCCTTGAAGGTCAAGGTCACAGCATGACCTTGCAGCAAAATCGCGTCCAGCCCATAACTTTGTTATTTGAAGTCAGATTTAAAAATATTTCACAGAAATTATCAACATATTGAGATAATGTGTCGGCGCAACATTGGGTCGCTTACTTGAAGGTCACGGTCACAGCATGATCTTGCAGCAGAATCGTGTCCGGCCCATTACTTCGTTATTTGAAGTTGGATTTTAAAAATATTTCACAAAAATGATTTCCATATTGAGACGACGTGTCAAGCGCGTTATTTGGGTTGCTTTCTTGAACGTCAAGGTCACGGCATCACCTTGCAGCAAAATCGTGTCTGGCCCATAACTTCGTTATTTGAAATCAGATTTTAAAATATTTCACAGAAATGATCATCATATTGAGATGACGTGTTGCGAGCAACATTTGACTCGCTTCCTTGAAGGTCACGGTCATAGCATGACCATGCAGCAAAATCGTGCCCGGTCCATAACTTCGTTATTTGAAGTCAGATTTTAAAACTATTTCACAGAAATGATCACCATATTGAGATGACGTGTCACTTGCAACATTTGGGTTGCTACCTTGAAGGTCAAGGTCACAGCATACTCGTGCAGCAAAAATGGTGTCCAGCACATAACTTCATTATTTGAAGTCAAATTTTACAACTATTTCACAGATATGAGCACCATAATGAGACAATGTGTCGCGCGCAATATTTGGGTCGCTACCTTGAAGGTCAAGGTCACGGCATAATCTTGCAGCGAAATCGTGTCCAGCCCATAACTTTGTTACTTTAAGTCGGATTTAACAACTATTTCACAGAGATGATCACCATATTAAATTGACGTGCCGCATGCAGCATTTTGGTTGCTACCTTGAAGGTCAAGGTCACAGCATTACCTTGCAGCAAAATCATGTTCCGCCCATAATTTCGTTATTTTAAGTTGGATTTTACAACTATTTCACAAAAATGATCACCATATTGAGACAATGTGTGGTACACAACATTTGGGTTATTTTTACACTTTGAATATTCTCTGTGACATAACTCTGACACTACAAGAGGTATACCTTCCTGTGTCCAAAACCTATTTGGGGAGCATCACCCGGTTTGACCGGCTATTGTTTATATAGTATAGTTATGGTATTGTAGATGTATTGGATGTTATAATGTATTGGATGGAATAATGTATTGGATGTTATTATTATTGACTTGTTCCCCCAAGTTCTTTCTTACGGATTACCAAAATAGAAATATTGAATTTATATTTTTGTTCGTTATTCTTAAGGGTTTCGTAATAGCTAATAGGGAAATTTTGATATAAACACGTTTCCCATAGTGATGACTTAGTACTTGTGTACAGTGGTTCTCGTAACTATTGTTAAACACTTAAATAAATACACTAGTCACCTGAAGGAATAGAAAGTGCTTATTACTCAGATATTTTTTATGAAAGACATTGGCAATATATCAAAGGGTGCTCGAGAAGTTTTCAGTAGTATATAATTACCTGTCCTCTTATGGAGGGGTCGGAACTCATATATTTATATATAAACTGGTGTCCTTAAGGATTGGTATGACCTTACATATATATACTGGTCCCCTTAAGGATTGGTCTGAACTTACATATATATACTGGTCCCCTTAAGGATTGGTCTAAACTTATATATATATATTGGTCTCCTTAAGGATTGGTCTGTACTTACAAAACATTAAGGGGACCAATTTTTAAGTATATTTTTACTGGATGTTTAAATGAAAAAAATAAACGTCATACAGACTTTCATTATTCTGTAAATATTCAAATCATATTTTCTTCTTTGAAAAAAGTTAAATTTACAATATATACAAATTGTCCACTTTATGCCTAGATTAAAGGATGGTCCACCTAATGTGGAAAATAGTTTTATATATATATATATATATATATATATATATATATATATATATATATATATATATATATATATATATAATATAAAAGCATCATTTTTACCGAAATTGATTTCATGAGAAAAAAAAAGAAAGTTTTTTTGAGACACATATCAGAAAAAGCGTCACTAATTTATTCCCAGCCTGTAACTGTGAGGACGGAATCTTACAAGTACAGTCCAGACGTGAACGATGTGCCTCGATCCACGTCAAATATCCCTATTGTTGAAACAAAGACGCATAAGGTAACATACGAAAAAGACGGCATACCGTATGAAACAGAAGATAGTATATTAATCAGCGCTCATTCAGTGACCACTAAATCACAGACCATCGATACCACTACAGTAAGGGGTGTGGCTTGTTAAGACTGCAACAGTAACTCCCTCTAAGCCAATCAAAATCGAGTATGAGCAGAAAAAGAAATGTAGTAACGCTCTTTTTTGAGAGAATTGTTTTGATATTAAGTATTAAAGACAGTTTGTTTGCTAACATTTGATAGAAATATTGATAATGTTGGTATTAATAGGAATAGACTTAAATTTTCAATTAAATTACCATTTTGGACATTGCCTTTGAGATGATCAAATTTAAATATTAAAATTCAGAATATTTGTTTGCTTGATATTACTTAAAATTCAAACTACCTAAAAAATTTCTGTAGTTCACTATAAGCAATATTATGTTATTGAGTGACCAGTTTAATATTTATTTTTTTATGTGTAAGGTGGCATTCATTTTGAATGGATTAGCTTAAATGCGTGTGTGTCAAAGATTGTGTATTGTAAGTTATTAAGAATATTCAAAACAGTTGTACACATTTCAATTAGCAAATTTTTTTTGTAATTGTTGATAACTGAAAGCTAAGATGGGCAGTTAAACATTGTTGTTAATTTGATTGCGTTTAGAGGGATATTGTTGTGAAAGTTAGCATGGCGCTGGAAATGTCACTTTTTTGTTGTGCATGTTATTTCAAACGCTAGATTTAGTGTTGTCCCACAGTGGAACAGTATAACCAACATTTCGCATGTGTTCTGTCTTATAATGCACATTTTTGCTTATTTTTCTAGAATGAAAAAGAAAAAAAATACTGATTAAAATAACCCTTTTCCTTTCATTTACCACAAATAAGTAGATGTCTTTTTTTGTGTCAATATATGCACCCAGTGAAAACTAACATACCAAGTAGTTGCATAAAAAAAGCTGTATGATTTTGTTTTTAGCGTTAATTTTACAGTTAGGTAGAATTATATTTTGATTATTTGTTCTGCAATTTTGCTTTTGTTTTGAATAGTATACATTGTTATTTTCTGGGGGGTATTTTTTTCTTTGCTTTTGTTTATGTTATATAGGTATATGTATCAGTTTAAATGAATGGTAGGGTGGGAATATTTACATGCAAGTCCAGGGCTTAATGCAAAAAGGTAGTAACTCATATGACATAATAAAGATAGAGCTACAACCCTTTCGCATGAAGCAGTCGAAGTACAAGTTTTTGTATTTGCTTCATCCAAACAGTTATTTAAGAGGGGAAAAACAATTTCATTGTATCTAAAGCTTAACATTATTTAGCCTCAGTGTTAATTCAGTTCTGTCAAGGATTTGCTTGTTGTATTTTCTTTAAAAATGGTTATCCCTCTGTCTTTTTGCATCAGTAAAAATTTGCTATGAAAATCTGTAACGATATATATTTACCTCTGTCAAATGATTGTAACATTTCATTGCAAATTAATAGCACATGCTTTGTATGTTTTTACTTGTCTATAAAATGCCCTAATCTTGCCTGTAAAAAGTCTTCTTGTTTGAATGCAGTTATTATATTATTTGTGTTATTTTCGACCAAGTCAAGTCTGGTTTCTTTCTTAAAAATTGCTTTGTGAAAGACATTGTTATTGAATGGCAAGTTAGAATTTTAAGATGTAGACTTTTTGTTCAGAAAGTTTGATATGATACTAAAGTTGACTAGCAACTTCTTGTACAATAAATTGAAATTTAGATGAGAATGAATAATTATATATTTACTCTTACAGAAGAAAAGAAATACATGTATTTTAATTCATTCGACAATGATGTCTTTCTAAATTTAAATTTGAGATGCAAAAGGTCAAATCTATGAAAAATTTATATTATATCAAGTTTACAAGATTAGATTTCATTCTCTGAAATTTCCATAGAAAAAAATCTTTGTATATAACAGCAACATTGGTATTTCTAGTCATTAATACTGGCTAATTGTAATGATGAATACAAGAGCTCATTTATTTTTGAAGGCATTCTTACATTATAAAAGTGAACATGTGTGAACATACTGGTTTATATATCAAAGGTAAATAATTGTATAACATTAAACTATTTACAGTATAAAACAGAGAGGGACGGAGTTGTAGAAACACGTGTTGAGAGAAAGATTACAGTCACCAGTGATGGGGATGATGATTTGGACCATGATGCTGTAAGTTATTTACCCGAATCATTTTGTTATAAATTTAAATAACTATGCTAGCACTGTGAATGAAATGCCATAAGCCAAAATATAGTTTAACTTAAACATTTAAGCTCAAGGGGCTTTCGTGGCCGATTCGTTTATAAAGGCCTTTTATTTTAAACCACTTACTCCTCACTGCACTGGGTTCAAGTCCTGACAGGGTCTTTGGATTATTTCATATGAGGAAGCTATCCAGCTAGCTTAAGGAATGTCAGTGGTTCTACTCAGGTGCCCATTTGTAACTGAAATAATGCACGGAAGGGCACCTTAGGCTTTCCTCCAGCAATAAAGCTGGAAAAACGCCATATGTGTTGATGCTATGTTAAAAACTGCCTATATGAAAACATGTTCTTGAGGACTTAAGCTCTTTTATCGTTTTTTTTTGAATTCGGTTTTTCTCTTATTTTAAACAAATCAGAAGTTAGTCTGCTTCATGTGATTAATAAGCAGCACTTGTGTCATATCAGAAATCATAATTATTGTTCTGGATTTAACATGGCAATATGGTCTTAATGAAATCCCTGATTATATTAATTTTTTTGGTATGTTTCTTAAAATATAAAATGTAATCATGTATATTTTGACAGTTGTTGCGGGCAGCCATCGAGCAAGTGACAAACATGAATCCAGATTTGTCAGTAGAGAAGATAGAATGTATGAGACAAATAGAAGAAGTAAATGGCATATGAAAGGTTTAAATATGTAAGTATTGTGTTCAATGTGTGGGAATATTATGTCTCATTTTACATTTTAAGTGTTTAATGGCGACGTCAGTGGCCGAGTGGTAAAGGTCATTGACTGCCAACCACTTGCCCCTCACCACTGTAGGTTTGAATCCAGACAGGAACTTTGGATTCTTTCATGTGAGGTAACAATCAGGCTAGCTTACGGAATTTCAGTGGTTCTACTCGGGTGCCTGTTCATGCCTGATATACTGCATAAGGGCACCTGAGGTCTTCCTTCATCAGTAAAGCTAGAAAGCTGCCAAAGTTGACCTATACTGTGTTGTTGTGACATAAAACCCGAACAAAAAAAACTGTTAAAAATTGGACACTGCTTAAGCTGCTAAGACTGGTATTTAAGTGATATTGCATATTCTATTATCTTGTGAACAGACTCAAACTATAGATTGATTAAGATATTTGCTACGTAATCTGTCAGTCACTTTTACTCAGCAATACTTCTGTCACCTATGAGATGCCAAGGTCATGTTCTCTTAGCTTAAAAGTAGATTATCTTCACTTTTTCTCATGGTCTCCATTGAAATGTAACTTTAAGTTATTCTGTTACTTCTTAAATTAGTCCGTAGCACAATTGTATTGAAATTTACCATTTGTAGTGGATGGAATTAAATTCAGTGTATTTGAGGCGATAAATTATTTTTTTCTCCTGTTCTCATATTTTCAAAATATTTTTACTGAGATAATCCATTGTTGTTGTCATTACTCTTGTATTAATATTGTAAATATTTCTGGACATTATCATTGTTTAATATTTCTCTCTTTTTCAGACTGCAGCAAACCTTTGGTGATTCAGATGCAATAATTCAAGCTTTCATGTGCTTTCGAACAGTGACTAAAATAGCCACCAATGAGTGCCTATACATTTTTTCATATAAATATAGACAGCCAATCATAGTAATGCTTCACAATATTGTCATAAGTGATGTCAGAGGTGACATCAGTTGTGATGTCATGATATCATCCAATGATGTCATGTGTGATGTCATCCAATCGGTACATGATGTCATCCACACCATAGACAACTTGTAAATAGTGAAAAGGCAGTGTAGTGTTTGTGCATAATGAAATAAAATAAAAATCAAGGGTGTTACAGACAACAGAACTTTGAAATGTATATTGAGAGTAATGTTTGAAATGAAAATAACTGTGTAGATTTATTATATGTCTAATGTTCATGAAATGGATGGAATTGTATTTATATAGTGAATTTTGAAAAGGGTTATCATTATACCATGAAATTGAAAAGATTACTGTTAAATTAATGCCATTGTACAGGTTTTAAAAATAGGGAAAATACGATGGATAAATCAAACTGGTGTTGTTGTTTGTCATTTTGTTTTATTTTAAGATCAGATGTTGCTTCAGTCATTTGTTAATTTGTTTCGAGTTTTGATGTCAACTGGATTTCATTAGTCAGCTTTATGAAATGACTGTAATTGGGTTTGTGTGTATTTATCTACATTGCATGATTATTATCAAGATGTGCTGTTTTAATTGAGACAATGCAGAGAGGTCTCAGAAATTCTTCTTTTTGTAAAGATGTCTGAAAACTTTCGTTGAAGCAACATTTAATTATTTTTTTGGCACTACATCAAGTAAATTGTTGATTTTGAAGTTGTTACATTAGTTTGAATTTAACCATTTTATTTGTGTTGGAAAAACAAGGGTTTTTTTCAGGAAAGAAGTGTTTCACAGACTGTCTCAGTCCATTTGAATATAATTTTTACATCAACATATATTTATGTAGAAACATTCACATATGTGTGGTTTTCTAATATCTTATTCACAGTGATAGGTAATAATAAGTAAATGACTGTGAAAATGTAATGATTATTAAAAGGGCCCTTTAGTTTCAATGCTTTGATGTTCAATTCACAGACTAGTTTTTATGTTGATTATTTGTAAAAGAATGCAGGAAAATCACACAGATTATTCTTCAAATTTCCATTCATTGCCATTTTACATAACTATATTAAATTATGTTTTATTTTATACTATATTCCTAGGTTGTGAGAGATTTTCCTTCTATATTTGTTAACAGAAAATGCTTAAATTGCTATTTTATTCCATAGATAAGTTTACATAAGGCTTGATTTGGCATAGTATTGTATGTTTTAGACCTTCTTTCCCTGTTTTAGAAAATGGAATATCCCAGTTCCTTTGTTGGAAGAATCCATACAGTGTGGATTATTCCATTTCCTGTGTAAGAATAATCCATAAACAATAGAATATTCCATTTTTGGTGTGGAGGAATCCATGGAATCTGGAATATTTCATTTATTAGTGTTGGAAGAATCCATAAGTAAGAAGATTGTGGGGGTGTAACATTAGTAAAATGCAGAAAAAAGTGTGACTGAAAATCATATGGTGACCTTGAATGTGACCTTTTGTATGTTTTACTATGTTTATTTTTAGAATTTTAATTTTGTTATATTATTATTTACTTTTTATGCTGCTTTTATTTTTAATCATAAATATTATGTCCATTTTCCTGTTTTTTGCTTTTAACACCGTGTAAAACGAGTTGTATTTTTACAGACTAACTCCTTGAAGCACTAATATTGCGTAGCTAGAATGGACAGACAAATGCTGACTATTATTTCAAAGTTTTGACTCAGTAACTGGTCAAAAGACAATATTATACATTCATATAATGATTATTAAAATGGTTATTATAATTAATTATACAAGACTTTAAAATTGTAACAAGCAAAGTTTATTCAATTGTAAACAATACCTATAAGAACCTGTATGCCTTTTTATCTTACTGGATGTAGTATATTGAAATAAATTAATTAAAATTTTATGAAGAAATAGATTTGTACTTGTTTAAACTATCTTGTTCTGTTGTCAGTTTATGCATCCGTATTGTTTTTTCTCTCACAGTATAACTGTATCACTGTATAAAAAAACTATTATTTAAGAAAACAAATCAATTGTGTATTTTATATCATTTTTTAATTTTAAAAGTTACTTATACTTATTATATAGGTGATTTAGTTTATTTTCAACTGTATTATACAATATCGGGCTGAATAAAACATTTGAAAATGTACAAGGTATTGGTTAAGACTTGACATTTGTAATAAAAAAAAAATATTATACATCATGTGATTTAAAATTGACCAGTAACATTACACTTGTTATTGGTTAATTCAACTTGCTTCCAAAATTTTACACAATATTCAGACATAATTTAATTTAACCAGTAAAAATCGTACGCTGGTTATTGGTAAACGTTGCTAAAAGTATCAATAAGATCTTAGATCAAGAGTGGAAATCGACCATGAAAAATACATTTTTGTCATTGGTATCGACATAGCTTGCTAAAAATAACTTTATATAAATGTTGAACTTATTTGAAAAATGAGACTGTGTTGGCTAGTGCTTAGAAATGAATATTATCTGTATTTGCTTTCAATAAAGATGACACAAATTGTTATCTTTCATTGTACAAACAATCCTTCAAATAGGTTTCAAGTTGGCTGTACAGTGAAGTACTTAATAAAATCTCCTGTAAGATTCTTACTTTTGTTGATGCATTGAATACACTTCATTTCAACAGATTATTTAACCAATTTCCCCTGTTTTGTCATTTCTTCATATTCACATCTATTACGACTTTGGCCAGATTATATAATCTATATCAGCACAATATCTATTGTGACTATAATTTATATCTATACAACATAAGTGCGTTCCATTTGGGTAAATATTGTCTAAACTGACACGTGAGACAATGAAAACACATTAAAAACAAAATCTGACATTACGATTTGCCAGTGAGAATATTTTTCAAAGGTTGTCAACGTAAGCTGTTGACAGTTGTTCATACAGTTAATTAAAAGATGATTTATTTCCAATGCTTAGATATCACATAGCTATAAATTTAAATAAAACACTGAAAGAATGAATGATACTGTTCTCTTTATTAACAATATGCTAGTTTACAGAACGTGGCTGGTTTTATTCAGGTTCCAGTTCGTGCCTGAAATAAAAGTCACCTTTCTCTGTTGGTGCGACAGAAAATCCAACAAAAATCGATATGTATCAAGACTGCTTATTTTGTATATATGTAAGTAATAGCGTTCAACAATCTGAAAATCAACTTGATTATATTTAGGTTATACGAATTTATTTTTTTAGTTCTATTGTGTGTTGGAAGCTCTATGCGTATTGAAAAATTGAACTGGAACCAGCCAATACTAAGCATTGAGTGTTAAGTTTTTTGCTAACGGTAAAAACGTCTTGCTACTACCCAGGCGACCAGCAATATTTAGATTACATGTCTGGCGCGTTAATTACACAGCCATATCGCCTCTAACTTGATTTTTATTGACAGAGGAAACAAAGTGATCCCTCGGAAACATTAACAACAAAATTACATGAAAATTGCAGACTCGGTTTGATTGAGTCTGTAGCAACATCCCTCACGCACCTAGCACCGGCTTGAGCGGTACTCAACCATCAACATTTATTAGTGCTGGCATCAATGACCCCGAAGGACCAGAAAAATATAATAACACTGAAGTGAAGGACGGGGCGATGTCTCATTAATAATCTTATTACGCACATTCAATATGTTCGATGAGTTCAAGACCCAATAAAACAATAATTATAATTCGGGCATCTACGGTACACGTACGCTTGTGTGTGCGTGAGTGTGCGTTTGTGTATAATTGTGTTTGGTTTAGTTGCCTTTGTCACCAGCAAAAAGCATGAAATCACTTCCATTTTAATTTTGCAGACCTTATTTAGGATTTCATACTGAATAACGCAATAGAATATAACCTAAAACTCCGTGACCGTCTACATTTTTGCCCATGCTTGAACTCCAGCTATATACCTTTTAACCGAATGGCTTAAAATGATATTAATGTCAATCATTACAGATATTTGTGATTTATGGACTTTCTTTAATATGAAATATTTGATGAAGATTTGCTACATAACATACACTAGTTTATCTACGCCTGGCATAGATAAGTGACCTATCATTTTACCTACCACGCGACAAATTCAGGCCATACCAAAGTCTAGATATACCTTACTTAAATTCAGGCGATGCCTTGAGCTTTTTTGTCTAAAACACATTCAATCTTTAAGACTACTTATCGGCAAAGTCTTGCATTTATTTCAACGGCATCAAACTATCATAAATGGGATACATGATATAACTAGATGAGATTTTCTATCTACTTTAGAACCTTTTAGAACAAGTTTTTTGCATTGAATTGCTACTGGTATCCGTGCTAAAACCACCGAAAATGCGATGGAATTTGGTTGTGTTGACTGGTGAACGCGCAACAATTTCCAATTACATCGTTTGTTGCCATTTAAAACAAAGTAAGTAAAATCAAATAATATTATTTTTAACATGTAAGTGTCATCTTGTATTATCATCAGCCCGTCATGTTAGACTTCTGCCGTCCTCCTTCGCTTTTTTAGATGATTTTCAGATTTTGATGGAGACGTTCAAAAGCATTAAGTGGTCATGAGTATACTTTTTTACTGGCAATGAAAAAAGAAAGAAAGAAGAAATAAGCGAAAAAGTAATCAGGTTTGTTTGCATCAATGAAATTTATAAAACTAATTCAGTTGTGACATTATGATAATACCTAGATAGAATTATACCTATCAATCCTTTAAAACATGCTTGTTGATGAAAGGCCGACACGCAGTATAAAAATACTGATCTAAAATTAGATTTTAATTGAATATGTCTGGGACAATCCTCTAGCTTGAACCTGCAACATCTTGGCTGCTAAATGAAAAAAAATATAAATGCGTTTCATCACCTTTGGCATAAATAATGGTCGTCAATCGTTATTTATAATACCGACAAATATTACTTTATTTTCAACCCAGTATTTTAGACGTCGCAGTAAATCCTTTTCTATCTGAGACACAGCTGGTTCCAAGTTCATCTACATAATTAACTTAAATATTGACATAATACTAGTTTTTGTACTTGAATTTAGATATTGCGACATTTAACAGCGGTGTTGCAACACTTAACTGTAAGGAAAATCGTGCGACATTAAGCGTTACAACTGCGATATTTAACGGTAGAAGATTTTGCGACATTTAGCGGTGGTTGCGACATTTAGCGGCGTTGCGACATATAACGGCGCCACAACCTTAATTATCTACGTTATTATGTACCAGCTGTGGATTCGAGTCTCCCCCATGCATGGGACTTAGATTCTTTCTAATGAGGAAGCTGGCTTGCGGATGGTAAGTGGTTCTACTCAGGTGCCAAGTTGTGCCCGTTATATGCCATAAACAACAATGTCGATGTTACTTAACTCCGATCCCCCACCCCAAAAAATAAATAAATAAAAAACCAACAAAAAGTACATAATATCGTTGTATTGCTAAAAATTATCAGTTTCAATAAAAATAATCAGAAAGTTAAAAAATAACTTTATGCGACATAATCTTTACAAAAATGTAAAATTCAATACGTAGCACAACATAATGTAAACAAATGACAAAATATAACCTCCGACATAAAAATAGAATCAGTCGCACAAACTTAGGATAAGCATGAAAACAGAACGAATTCTAACCAAAAAATCTAAATATGTCAACATATTGTCAACCATGTAAATAACGGGACTTGTTGCGTTAGTTCATTATATCGTGTACAAGTCTACTTAAAATATATACATGTAAGAAAGTAAATTATTTACATACTAACTTTTAAGTTTTAAGAAACCGGAATACAAACTGTAACCCTTTTGGTGATTTATCGGATTTGATTATAATCGGTTGACAATGGTCATTCTTTAATTGATACTGATTGTCAAAAATATTTTTCAATCCAAATTTTACTGAAATTGTCTTTATTTTCCATCCGATGTGAAATAAATACATCTGTTAATCATTATATAAAGATAACATCTTCTGTTGTTGTTTACATCTGAAGTCACGCGGTAGAACTACTTCCAATACGTAATTAACTCCAAAATTATTATATGCATAATGATCGACGTGTTCCGATATCAGTTTAATATGAAATAATAAAGCCAACGTTTTTTTGTAAATGACAACAATAATCTGGTACGGAAATCGAAAAGTAAGCACGCAAAAAATAACAATAATAATAAAAATTAAACCATAACAAAAACCATATCCGTAGACCTTGCAAAGTAAAACTGTTTTTCAGAAATATAACACGTGACTGCATCGTTAATTACAGAATTTAGAATAATGTTTTCAGTTAAATTTCATTTGTATATATGACCTACACGATTGATATATTATAGGGTATGCAGTTTGTACTTCCGAAATCTAACAACAAAACAGTTACATTATACGGGACTTTTATGTTTTAATCAATACAAAATATGTCGTACATTAATATTGTGAATATGATATACAAAACAACTATACACAAAGAATATTTTAGAAACACATTGTGCCTAAAAGGTATAATTTGCAAAAAGAATAAAACAACATAAAACCCTAACAAACAAATAATTTAAACAAGTTCAACGTTGATGAAATGTTATGTATTCAAGCATTCCTTGAGTCCAATTTAAACACATACCGAACTTTATGATTTAAATATGCTGCGAATATATAGATGTTGAGGTTATTTTCTTTAAGTCTTATATTATGCATTCGTAAATAAATATCATCTGATAAATTTTGTGACCCTGAGTAAGAGTTGAGCTTTTTTGCTTGAACAAATATACATTATATAACGCTTTTGATAATTACTGAAGAAAAAAAACACCAAAAACAAAGAACAAAACATTTACACTAAAAACACAAACTCTCAACATTTAAATGATTAAATACAGTGTTTAAAGCGTTTAATATAAACACGTTATTGACGTTATTTACATCATAATAGATAATTATCTTAAGATTTTGTATCAAGATAAATCGTTTGAGAGATGATTACTTACAGTCCAGTAAACATAAAGAAATCTTACGTGAATCAGCAGTTTAACTCATTTTAAAGCCCTTAATGACGAAATATGTGAAATTCTAATCGAAAGAGATATCTGAAGAGTAAAAACAGAAACGACATAAAGAAAAATAATAAACAAGGAAAGAACAACAACAAAATAACAACAAACACAAAAATAAATCCAATTCTAAAAAGTGAACACAATTGAATAAATTGCATTTAGGCTTTGTTCGTTGATGCCATTTAAAACACCAAAAATGAAATGCAAAAGTAGTACGTTTACTTAGTAAAAGCAATGTAAAGCATTTAATGTATTCTGATATATATAATAATGACCAAAATAAACATCAAATGGGATTTATCGCAGGTCTTGAGAGAAGCAATGTATTCTTCAAAGATATGTCAAGCCAATATATGTGACAGATATTTGCAACAAAAGGCACATATGTGACGAACAGACAACGCAATGATTGGTTCATTCAATAGATCGTTTTCGTTTATTCCTCCAGAACTATATTCAAATAATGTGGACATAAGCCACAAAAACAAAGTCTTTGTCTAATGTCTTTGACCTTTACTGATCAGTATAAGTAAATTAAGGGTTTTATTTTTCAAACAAAAGGTCAAAAAACCAGTTTAATCTTTAAAAAAAATGGAGCTGCCGTCATTTTGAACGTGACACATAGTTCTCATGTGTGTAGGGTTAAATACAATACACTGATGTCTAGAACATTTCAACCAATAAAGAGCGTTTTTATCTTAGCTCCGTATATGCAACTCGTTTGACAATGTGTTCACTCCGGATACTTTTTTATGAAGTACTTGTTTGATTTTATTTAAGACACACGTGTCTTCATACTCGTCTTGGCATTGACATTTCACATCTTTCATGTGTACCTCTGTAAACTTTACAGCGCGTGTCAAAATTGAAAGTATCATCTCCATATGGATATGCGTCAGTTTGACGTCAATTAACTCAAATACCTTTACCTCGGGCAGTGGAGATACTGGCATTACGAGTTCAAAATCCAGTACGTCATCGTCTTTTAAGTCGGACAACAGACCGTCTACTTTACAAATGGACAACTTTTTCAGACTTGACGAGACTGCAATGTGTGACAATATCTCTTCCATTTGGGATGTAGACATTGCCAATGAATGAAGCTCCACTACCTCTGAAAATGAAAGGATTGAACACATGTCCCTGAGAGGCCCTCTGCCAATTTCCAAATTTCTGAAACATATTTGTTTTGATGCTGTACAAACTAAAGTTTCGAAATTTACCGCCTTGTACAAATGCAACGACATGCAGGAACAAACCAAATTACTTTTGATATTTTGTAATTGGATGTTTTTGAGTTGCTTTGAATACATCAATAGCACAGCAAAAAAATCAAGTATATCTCTCGGAAACTCATTGTCTTCTAGCTTTAACTGAGTTAACATCGGCATTTCCTGAACCGCTACACGATCTTTTGTCGTCTGCCATTGCCTTACACATGGCGATATACACCGTATACAGTGAAGGTCCAACATTCTAAGATCTGATGCTTTGAACACTACTGATAGGAGTTTAGTTAGCCAGACGCAACTCAGTTGAACGTTTGATATTACCAGTTCTCTGACTTTGGTATGTACTTTGTCAAACTGATAGTCTTCTAAGCTGTCATCATGACCTTTAACGTCATAAAAGTTGACATGATCGAGTTTCAAGGTCACAGTTTTCAGCATGACCTTTTCAAATTGACTTAATGTCAAAGAAATGTTCTTCAAAACAACGCAGCGTAGATTCGCGCATTGTTGCCGCAGAAACTTATTTAGAAAATTGTTTTCTATAGCTGATAGGTCATCATGAATACGAAGCGTGACTAAAGATGACATGTCCAGATCATCCAAGACAGTTCTAATCTTTGTATTAATGTTAATATCAAGATCGGACACGTGAAAGTTTAACTTGTTTTTACCACAAGCCTTTCCTTCTCTAATGCAATCATAAAGAACATCTTGATATTCAGTGACGGAAGGATCACATTGTGCAACGTAGTGCTCATTAAATTGAGGCTGGTCTTGCATGTGTTTGCGGTAGTAGCTAATATTCTGATCACCACCCATCGATTCTGCTATATACCTTGAAACCTTTACTGCTTTTTCAAGATTTATTCCACATAGAAACTTCAAAACAATGGCATTATGAATCAGCATGATTCTGGAACCAAAACCTTTCTTAATCTGTTCGTTTAGAGGATCAGTTTCTGATATGATATCAGATAGATGAACCGCTGACAGATATTCTTGTATACTTTTATGCGGAAAAGTAAAACACTGGAATCGATGTATGACCGAACGGCCAGGTACTTGTGACACCGAAAGTAACCCAATTTGCTTGCTAAACTCTATATCTTCATGTTGTAATCCTTCCTTGATTATTTCATCTTGTTTGAAAACAAGGGACGATGCACGATTTTCTGTAAAAAGTGCATTAAAAGCAAGTTTGCTTAACGAAGCAATAAGAGACGACATTTCAAGACAGGCTTCCTTGCCGTCAAAACATAGGGGCAAATGCTTTGCATGCGAAACTAAACTTGACTTGATTCTCTGAAACTTTTCATCGTGCATTGAACGTTCATTTGCATGCTTGATCATGACATTGATAACAGAGCTATAAATACCACAGTATGAATTACCTAATGACTGTTCATCAAACCAGATACAGACAAGAAGTTTTAAGAGAATTGGAGTTTTACACAACCCATTCAAATTCATTTTGTTAACCTCATCTTGAAATTTCCAAAAGAACATGCGTGACTGAAATTTTTTATTCAGTTCAGACACAGTAGACTTCGTTAATTGATCTACAGATTTTTTACCAATGCCTTCAAGGAGAATTCGCAAATCTGCTTGAGAATCTTGCTTGTATGGCCTACTGGTAGTAATTTTCACGTAATTGAACCTTGCCTTTGGAAAATCATTTCGTAGTGTAGGTCGAACACTACTTTTGCGCGGGTTCCATTCATCTAGGCCGTCAAGTATTACAATACATTTATTTGATTCGGTTACAAAGATTTCAGAGAGAAAATCTTTTTGATCAGTTTTAAGAAGCTGATTGTAAATCATATCCTCAATATATCGTTCGTCACATGTGTGCCTAAGAGAGACATAAAACAAAAACTCGAACCCCCTCATTGTTTCAGATTCATGAGACGCTTTTGACCCTTCACCCTTGATAATGGAAGGAAGAACTAAGCGTTGGTCATAATTGCCCTCAGAGTTTGCCTCACACCATTTACAAATCAAGGCCTTACAAAAAGTTGTCTTACCAGTACCTGCATCCCCTAAAACGAACACATTATGCATAAGCTTATCGTCTTTATAGATAACACTGTCAAATGAATCAATAGCTGTATATGTTGTCTTTCCATGGAATTTTGCATCATTTGCTCGCTTCATTTTAACAGGAACGAACACTTTACTCAGATGAACATCTTCTTCGGGTATAAACGGAGAAATGTCCGATGTCAAATAATCTTCATACTGTTCAATAAGATACCTTTTCAAATCTATAATTCAAAGATAAGATGACATTAATTTTTGGTTTCAATGTTTGTATAAATTTGTCGACAAAAACTTTAGATATCAGCTCTCAATATCGATATAGTTGAGGTGATAGTAATGCGCATTGATTTGATAATGAACTATTACGAAGACAATTTGTTTCTAAACACAATATACTGTATCAGATTATGCAGACATATATTAGGTACATATTTTTTTAGATGTATCATTGTTAAGTCAAGTTCAATAGCTATGACTTCAAACCAAACTTCAAAAGATTCAGATAAAAACAGGTGCATATTAAACTTTTAAGCATATAAATGACAGCACAATAACATTTGCCCATATAACAATTGCACTTCACTTGTTTAACATGTAGGATATCATTTTGGACACTTTGTTTTAAAAATAATTGGACCAAACACATTAATGAAAATCCTGTATATAACTTTGTCCCAAGATTGTTATAATTATTAATTTTTACATTATCAAAGTAAAATTAAATTAATAAGATTAATTGACTCAGTCTAGTACCTTGTTTTTTCTGAAGATATGCAAGTCGTTTTTCTTGTTTTGTTTTTCTGTTGTCTAGCTCAGTAACACATGTTCTTAGCTTTGTTATGTCTAATTTCAAATCAGCAGCATAGTTTCTTAATGTGTCAATGGCGTTTTCTGTCTTAGTCACCCGCTATATCGTATTTAAATATTAAATATGTCAATTTAGTTATACATTTTACACATGCTCCATAACATAACTTTTAACAATTTTTTGTATTCGTTCAAATCTTTAACTCGTACTCCTGCTGAGTTTCTCTAAAGACTTTAAAAGTTTATCTATTTAGTGGATATAGTGAACAAAAATTAAAGTAAGTCAACCAACTGTATAGCGCCTGGTGAGACTTTATGGCTTTTTGTCACAACAGGGTAAAGATAAGAATTCCTTTTATTAGATTTTCTTTAATATGAACACATGTAACGACCCAGCAAGCTCAGCATGTTATACACATGTCGTCCATAAGTATCACTTTTAGATATGTTATAGGGAAAGTAAATTATTAAATGTCGTAATTCATATTACTTTTGTTATAAAACAATTAAAAAGTCATTGTCATATACCTTAATATAAAGACATTTTCTTTAAAACATGTACTGCTGAATAAAATCGATCAATTCATTTTAACGTAAACGGGCAAAATACAAAGTATCTTGTTTTAATTTCAATGTCTGTTCCACTGAATATTAACTGTTTATATATCAACTTAATCCTACAGTTAAAAAACCAACAACAAGCAAACAAATATTTATTCGATACATAAATGATGAACGATAAATGATTTGAAGTAAAGATAATTAATACAAACTTACATCTTTAATGTTATGAATGCCGGTATTCAACTTTGCCATGTCTTGATGGATTTGGTCAATTTCTGGTTGCAATGTGTTATTTATATCGGCAACCGCAATATCTTTTTCGGACTGAATGGCTACCAGTGATTCTTCTTCTTTTTGTTTAAGCTCTTGCATGCATTCTGTTTTCTTTAATTCTATCGCTGACAATGCCACTTCTATAGCTTTAGTTTCACTCTCAGTGGTAATAATCAGCTTGTCGTTCTGGATCTTTGAAAAAACATATTGCATTTACTCATACAGACGTTCCATTTTAAGTTCTGCGCAAAATAATATGCGAATCATGGAGAGTTGTTTATTATATAGCATTCGTTCTGTGTGTTTTAATACCGCTTAAATATAAAAGTAATGTCTAATTATATACACAATATAATTTGTTTAGGAAGTTGGTGTCAGGAGAAATGTCTGCCTTGTTGTTATTTAATCTACGGAAAGATTTAGTTATAAATACTAGAACCAATTTCCAAGATATGGGGGCTGGGCAGCCTGACATAAAATTGAAATATTCTCAGTTGGTAATTGTTTAGTTAACACTATTTGTTTCAGGTTTTTAGGTATTTTATCTTTTTTCTATCTCAAATCCATATATATATTTAAACAACAAACTCTGATCATTATTTACACCCAAAACAAGTACACGTCATTTATCAACCACTTATATTTTATACGAAATATCTTTTCACGTATACGTCTGTTAAACGAAACAAAACAAGACACCTGGCGAGCCAAATCTCTAAACAACTTTTGACCAAACAACACAATAAAACACAATCTAATCAGCATCAGAAAACAATTTAAACTAAAGCACCCAATATTTACATATATCCTCAAAACAAAACATCAACTAATAAAATCTTGACCAGACCAACATTCAACCAATATCAACCAATTATATCTTCACAAACAGATAGAACTCAACAACCAAAACAACTAATTACAACCATTTAACCCTGATCAATTAAGATCACCACAATAACATTCAACCAACTTCAACAAATCAACAAAACTCCCTTCAAAACATCTCAGCAAAAAAAATAAACGCTACACACTATCAGCGTGTCTAAATCTCTCAAAACCTCACATATTCACATATTTGCTAGCTTAAACGATTTGACCTTTACATGTAGATATATTTTATACTCTATAAATGAAACTGTACATTGAAATCTGATACACTTCAGTGTATCGCTGACTCGTTGTAAAAAATAAACTATCTACAGTGAAACTGTATGATTATTCTTACAGTTGGTTTAGATTAAAGTTTGAAGAATCTTTTTGTACATAAATATTTAGTGAGAGATTTATGTAAATATCGACTTTTTTCGGAGTAACCACTAACTTCTACAACAATGGAAGATACTAAACCAGTTGTCCTATATATTCTATTTTGGTGTGTTATTATTTTTAAATCACCACACATCCAGTTCATCTAAAAACAGGAATCGTAAATTACAATTGATATTTGCCCAAAATGCTAGAACACTTTCGACTACTATTTGAAGAAGTTTCACATTTAAGAAATGATACATTTATAAAAATGATAAATTTTGTGGTGTTTCATTTAAGTTTATATAAATTTGAATATTTAACATATTAAAAAGGCAAAATGTCGTAAATAACAGTTACTGTCATTACCTTAAAGTATCTATTTCATTAACCCGATTCATTTTATGAATCACGATTCATGTAATGAATATTGTAAATACTTTTTTATTTTCATAAAAGATCACCATACAGAAAGGTAATTTGCTCACGTTCTTTATTTTCTCGACTGCAGCTTTCGCAGCGGGATCATGCGCCAATGTTTTTGCATCTTCAAGAACTGTGATCATTTTTTGCAGGTGATTTGCCACCTCTATATCAGTCAGTCGTAGATTTGAGCTGTGAAGAATCTCATTTCTTGAAAGACGTGCCTGTGACCATTAAAACATCTATTGATAATATGTGGACCATGGGTATTTCATGACACATAACTAAAGAATCTACTGATAATACATGTATATGCTTTATGGGAATTTCATGAAATATATATTTGTTTTAGAAAGTAATGCGTGTATATATTATATGAGCAAAATGCATAGCACGCAATTCACCTTTAGCATGTCAATATATAATTGCGACATTTAATGACTGATTCTTAAACAGATTTTAAAATCATATTAAGAAGCGTAAAACAGCCTACCTCACAAAAGTCGTCATAAGGTGCATTAATAACGCAGGCTATTTCATTTTGAACAAATTTAGTGTTGATGATGATACTAAGTAGCCCTGCGGCATCGGTCAGAAGTGCAGAATTTTCTCCATTTTTGCTTGTTGTGTTAAGGAAACATTTTGCAAATTGCCAATGATCTGTGGACCACAAGCTTGCCTCTGTTTCCCAATTAGGAGAGGCAAAACGATGTTGCTGAATTATTTCATCATACATGTAACTACAAAATGAGCAGTGTCTGTTAGCTCTACGCCTACAGTTGCAATGTCTGCCATTTTTCTGTATACACGTTCCGCTTGTTGCATGTGCAGGTAAAATATTGCTTACACAACACCCTGAACATTGAGCGGCTGGGTTATCAACTAGTTGGCGAACACTTTGCAACGCATTTGAATGATGCTTTTTAACAATTCTGTCAACAAAGTCTCGCAATCCTTCTTGAAGAAAGAATAATCCCAAGACGCCCCTTACCCAATTTCGATAATAACCGTCTTGTATCTTTTCGGCAGTCGGCATTTTGTCTCTGATGGGTTTCCATTAATCAATTAACGTTCTTACACGATGTAATTTCATATCTGTAGGAATACATTTTAGTTCAATTGCAAATAATACAATTTCCTTCTTTTGTTTAGTGAAAAAGAACAGCTTTCGTTTTTCTTTCACGTTTAATGAAAAAGAACAACTTTCGTTTTTCACTATCAGTTATGTAGATTGACTGGGCAATGTCAATTATTCCGATTATATACGTGTGTTTAATTGATACACTATATACATGTATAAACAACTCATAAGCCTATATGTTTTCAAATGCCATACCCTACAGCGTTTAATAGATCACATTATCTCCACAAATGTTCTTTAAAACAGAAAGATGTTTTCCTCCAAAAGAAAGCAAATTTAGCTGGTTTTTCCGATACTAAATAAAGTATCATTTTTAGTATTTTCCATTTCTATTTTTATACCTGTTTATCAAGTTATCGTACCGACAAGTTCATATGTTTGTAATCTGTAATCCAGATTCACGTGTGGTTGATATGCTGTCTATATACAAATGGACTTTAATAATTCCTTTTAAATTAAAGCTAGCAATAATGCGGGACATTAAGCATGCTATACATGCTATATACTGGTTTATATAAAAGTTTGTATGCTTTATTGTGTCAATATATATATTACCCTCGCTTATCAACTCGGGTTTATTAAGGTTACAATTTTGTGCCTAGTGATATGCTATGTGCATATTTTGTAGCGCTTACGAAGTTATCATGACTGCAAACTTTACTCATATTTCCTAGCTATATTATATTTAATGAATATTTGTTTAATTTCACGCGAGGCGAGGAACAAAGATGAATTAAAGGAACAGTGGCTGTTATTAAAAGTGGTCTTACAACGGCCACCCGGTCAATGGTATTACTAATGAAATTCAAGGACAAGAAGCGCCGTTACTAAATAAGTTCATATTTCTTGTTGTCGCGGAGAAAACTAGATGTTATGTATCACATTTTCCCATATACTGTACATTAATAAACATTGAAAAAAGGGTCAAAACCAAAAATGAATAACTAGAAGAGTACACCACGAGTTACAGTTCTTTCTCAACCGAAATCTTCAGAAATTTCGTCGCGCATTTTTATATACGTATCTTTATTTGAAATAATTCTTATGGCTCCTAAAATAATAACTACAATATATCAATTTAACTCGTTATAGAAATGACATTTTAATTTCTATTTGTGCTTTATAATTAAGCTGTTGTTTATTGTACAGATACTTTTTCTCGTTTTTTATTATAATAAACGTCATTGTAATCGTCGGCATTGTCGTTGATATCATCATCATGTCATCATCATCACCACCACCATCATCATTATCATAACCATCAACTTTATCATCATCATCATCATCATCATCATTTTAATCATCATCAACTTTATCATAATCATCATCATGATTTTCGATATCATGTCTTTGATATCATACATTTGTTCATGTATTTTTCAATGCTTTAAACATGTTAAAACTAACTTCACTTCTTGTGTTACTGAACGTAGTTAAGTGCAAAAACCTGTATATCTATTTCCTGAAGTTTTTTAACTGATATAAAAGTTCCAAAAATACACATATGAAATAAATATGTTTGTATATTTCTTAAGGGGAGAATGCCGCATCATTTCTAAACGGTCTAAACACAACGGTGAGGACAGCAGCAAAATATTTTGGTCCGTCATATTTAATTTTTCATATTGTGTAAATTAGTTTATAATATAAACATCGTGAAAACAATAGCATAAGGAATAATTGAAAACCACAAACACTTAGTTAAATACTTTATTTACAAAAATAACAAAATAAGTGTTATTAGCATTGCAAGTTTTCTATACTCTACCTCGAATCCATTACAGCTACCGGCTTTTAAATATGGTACTGAACTTTTAACTTGTTACAAAAGAAATGATCCTGTTATAAAATGTGATGTTTGCATCAATTGTCCTGACTTTAATGTGTCTATTTCACAATGTATTTGCGTAGATTTTCCTGTGATATATCTTGTACAACGTACGTATCATAAACATCTTGCAACATGAATAACAGTTACGGCATTGTTGTTTGAAAAAAAAATCAGGCGATTACATGATTTATGTACAATGGTTTTTATAAGCATCATCGATATTTAAAAGTAACAAAATGAGATTAATTGTATATTGTATCATAGTTTTAGGACATTTCTGTTGAAAATGTGTCGTATACATAAACATGCACAGTGCGTTAACTGGAGTGTAGGTATTAGTTACCCCATTGATTGGCTCATTTTTGCCGGGATTTACTAATTGTGACGGCAGAGAAAGGGAAAGCGATACAAATATCATATTTAGATGCTCGTTCATTGGTTACTTTTTTCTGGGGTTTCATATTGTGACAACAGGGAACGTGCTTTTATGTTTGACTATAATACTAAAGAGAAAGAACATCAAAACACTTGGCAACCTGATTTACCATTCGGGGGCTATGCCCCCTCGCACAAATCATATGTGCCTCATGTTTCGATGCTATTACTATTTACATAGTAGGAGTCAATCTACAAGGACTCAAATGATTTGCATATACGTATTCTCGAAGAGTTACTCGCAGAAATTCAACTCATTTTCAATAAAAAAAGACTACGCTTGCTTGAAGAATAGATTTTCTGTCACGAGACCATTGAAATATGTTCATAGTTCGGATCTTCATCATTTAAGGCAACCAAAAACATCTAACAACTGCGTCCAGGGAATGGGGGCAACTATTGCCACCAATAGGAAATTCTCTGTCACAAACAAATAAGTCTGATTCGGTTCCTTTGCAATATAGATTTGACAACCAGATTTGACCAGATCCTGGAAGTTGTTCGTCTGCATATACACCACTTGCAAATCCTGCCGCTTTACATGCTACGTTCCCATCCTCATGACTGAACGAGTATCTGCATACTGTACCCCAGATATTGTTATACCTAACTTCAATGCGACCAACGACATCGATATCCGAAACTACCGCGTCCACAATACGGCTATTTTTATTGTCGCAATGGACACTTACCCTACTGTGTTTGATGGCACTGATATTGAAACATTTATTGTCATTATCATCATCTTCATCCGGTTTGTTTGTATTAACTAAGGTGAAACAGCCAGCTTTGACCTTCTTTTCAAAATCTGATTGAGGTAATGCTGACAGTCGTTCGGTTATATTGGATTGATGTTTTAGAACTTCCGTCAAATCTGATTCAACCTTCATTAAAGTATCCCTATACTCAGTTGATGATATTCCCGCCGTTGCACCGTTTTGGTCATTTTCTGCGCATGAAGATAGTTTTTCCATTTTAAGTTTCAAATCATCACTAAGCTCACATTTCACTTGAGACATATCTCCGCTGGTACCATGTTTAGGTTTTGTCGTAGAATCATTGGCATGCTTTACAGTCGATAACGTTTTGTGAATAAGGTCAGACATACTTTTGAACTGTTCTTTTATATTCTGGATGCCTCCGTTAACAGCTCTAATACCTTCGGCATTATCCCTTATGCCTTCTTTCATCATAAGCATATCCTGAAAAACATGAACACAAAATGCCTCTGTCCTGAATTTGCTATATATATTTTGACATTAGATAAATGATCCACCATACATCATTACACAACAAATTTATAAGCCTTAATTATTGGATTTTCAGAGAGGTAGAATTTCCTATGGGTTTCCTATGTCAAACAATGTCAAATCAATCACCCTGGGCGGGATCAATTTTGATTCAGGGGTTATAATTTGAACAAACTTTGTAAAGTAGCGAAAGGAGATAATACACACTAAATTCTAAAGTCTAAGGTCATGAGCTGTTGGAGACGATTTTAATAGATTGCAATTCTAAATTCATTGTTTTTCATTTGAACAAAGTTTGTGGATCTTCACGCAAGAAATATTTCTATCATGATTCATCAAGATTGAATTTTTTTGTTTCAATGGAAATGTCATTTGAGTGAACTGTGGACGGAGAGACAGAGATGACGAACAAACAAATAACATAAAAAGCTCACGTTACCACTCCGTGACAAGTGAGCTTAATGAGCAATAAACGCAACAGATACCCAGCTGCAAGTCTTGCACAAATTCTTTTGCACAATCAGAAAATGAGGTTTAACCAGCACATCACAATATACTTTTGATAATTAAGTTTGAGATAATTTCTGTTTAGATACAAGTATTTCTTCTTGCTTCTTCTGTAAAGCTTTGTATCCACAGTTTCGATATAATGCTCCTTTTATGATTAAAATATACGTGAATATTTAAAATAACTAAAAAAGACATTTAATATGCAATATGTTATTACACATTTAAACCGCATAGATTTAAAATAAACAATCAGCATTTCCTTGAATATTTATAATAGGGGTCTAAGACATAAGAGCTAAGCTAAAATGTTTTACCTGTACTGTCATTGCTTGTTGCTGCTGTTTAAGATCCCCAGGACTTATCTTGGAACATGAAACAAATACAAAGCACAGCTTCAAGATGAGAATGTTTGAAAATTCCATTGTTGAGAACTCCTGTTAATTCTTGTGTACTTCAACTGTAACATAACATGAAGATTTAAATACGTTTTAATACTCACATTGTCATTGATAAATGATATTCTCTCTGGCGGTGCAAAGGCTTACTCACATGTCAATATGTAATGACATAATTATTCAACTTATGTAAAAATGTAAGTCAACACAAACCTATATAACTACATGTATACTAATTTGTTCTCGACCATAATTAGTTAAGAAGATAGAAATGTCTACAGACTGGCGATGTCAAATAATGGACAACATACATGCCCTTCCGTGATGGTTAGACTGTCGACAGTGTTTATTCACATTTATCATTTGCCTGCCTTCGTTTAACTTGAATAATATTGGAAAATGTTATGTTAAGTTTTACTCATTGCATGCTGAGATTAATGCTGATATTAATCTACTAAAATGTTTAAAATTCCATGGAAATTGGATTAAATTTAAAATGCCTAGTAGCTGACATAACGTTAATTCTTTCGCCGTCTTGTGAAGTACCAAGCTATTTGGAACTACTCTCAGCAGACTAAAGGTTTTAAACGATTAATCATGTAATAATTAGTACATAAATCAGGATCACTGCTAAGTGGGATATGGGCATACTTCTGGGAAAACAACTGGTGTCTAACCGCAATCATAAAGCATTCAATTTTCAATCTGTGCTCTTACTAGATAGAATTCATGTTTTAAGGGCAATGGATTTGAATCAAATGCCTTATTCAGTCTGCGACACCATCTAGTCTTACAATATAAGGTTGAATTGTAATTAAAGAAAGCAAAAACTACTTTTAATACATTCCAAAAATACTGTTGATTTTGAGTGTTTTCGTCAAACAGATGTTGTAGTACATTATTTAGTGCATTACTGGACTTGTTTGGGGTCAGTACATAGCTTACCTGTGTATTGTACTCAACAATGTAAATTTACCTGATGATAATGGATAACGTACACAATTTAAATAACTTTTAACACATTTTAATGGGGACTTTTCTACCCCATATTTAGTTGTTTTCGTACGACGAAGTAATAATACTATGAAAATAAGTTTAAAATAAAAAGGTTTTTATGTAGTTCATTCTATCCATTCTATTCATTGGAATTATCGTTCAATAAAATTCTTTTTGTAAAATTATTTTCTTTCAAAAACGACCTTCAAATGTCTTTGGATTGTAGGTTGTTATGATCATATATAGTATCAAGTTATAATCTAAAACGACGGCGCAATATATTTTATTATGCTTACAAATTGTGTGCAGATCTGACAGATCATCCATTAAGATCCTAGTTATTTTGAATAGAGTCTGTATGGCGTAATCTAAAATGATTCAGCGGGTATCAATTTTGAATAAGTTGATCTCATTTCAGAATTTGTTTTGCAAACATGCATCAAATATTGGGTAACAATTTGTATGTGTTTATCGACCGACATATTGATTGAAATTATTCACAGAACGAGGTTAATATTCTGATTTAACGTAACACTAATAAATGCCAAGTTTATGTCGATCAAAACAATTAATTGAACCTCTTATGAACCTTTAATTAGAAACCGTTTATTTTGATTAAGTACAAACAACATTTGACCCCTCACCTCCACCACAAAACACCGAACGAATTTTTAAATACGGCAAAATAAGCATAAATTCAAATGACAATTTATAAAAATGATGATTATCATTGCAAATCGTTCCGAAAAAAATACATAATTACTTGATCAAAAATTACAAAAAGAATTTTTTTTCAAAACCGATCATCAACATTACATAGTCTATTGATTCAATGTGGCAAAACGTTTTCCACACCAATTACAACACTATAACCTTCCATTAGAAAAGAGAAAATAGTGTTCCCTGGAGAAAATCCGAAACGGAAACATTGAAAATGTTGCAGGATTAGTTTGATTAAGGCTGTTTATGGACGGTACTGTCAAGTGCAAATTGCCACGTCCCCTAGCACCGGCTTATAAGCAGAATTCAACATTGAAACATGAAAATGGTTAAATTTTGAATTTAGAAATCCGCAAAAATAATCATCTGGCGGTTATCATATATCACTTAACCGGTAACTATTCATTCTAGAACAAACAAAACAAGTTGTCCATGTCATTAAGTTGTTTACTGATATTTTTGTTTTCAAACCACAAATCGTATCAGATATTTTTTTATCCAAAAAAAATGTTTGAAAGCCTTCAGTGGACAGTAATTTCTTAGATTATTCGTGACAGAAGTTATACATAGGTGTGCCAATCTTATCTCGTTAACAATTTTGTCATTAATATTTGTATATATCAAAAAGAGTTTTATCTACTTTCCTTTTAATCTGATATTTTATTATTCTCTTTAATCTTTGGTATAAAAGATACACTTGTTGATACGTGAAATACATTGTCTTTTAACCGAAAAAATATTTCGTAATTACGAATTAATATTTCGTAAAAATGAATTAGTAATTCGTAATTACGAATTAATATTTTGTAATTACGAATTAAGTTCGAGAAAAAGTGTGGAAAATGTCACCTTAGGGGCTCCGTAGAAAAGAAATAATATTGCACTTTGTACAGCATATGGTTATTGAAATTAGAATGTAAACCTAACTGTTGCAGTACATGGTTTGAGCTGCTTTTGTCAAGTTTGGTGAGTTAATATTGTTTTGAACAACATGATATAGATGCACATTGATGAACAGTTGCAATACTCATGCATTCAATATTGAAGTAAACAAAGAGGGAAGTCTTTCTACCTGTCTATCTTAACTCTCATCTTAATATCTCTTTCAAAGCCTTGCAGACAGGACAGTAAAGACGTTACATTTATATTGTGTTGAAACTTGTTTATGTGTGCATTTTTCGTTGTTGAATTGTATTGCAGTGAACAATTGTTTGAATTATAGCACGATGTAATTAATTTGAAAGTTTACATAGCTTCTCTATAGCATGGCTAGAACAGGAAATTGTGAAATGTGGTAATTTAAAGAATGCTATTGTACTTTTCATCCCACAACCCAAGTCATGCCTCACTGTTTTTATAAAGGCGATTCTGAATGATCTAGAGTGGAAATGCCCTCGACTAAAACATATTATATTGACGATGATAATGACGATATAAGAGAATAGTAAATATGGAAAATAACGTTATACAAAACGAACTCAAAAGCAAACAACTGAAATGCACCGCCATCCTGCCACTCTTTCATATATAGCTGACATGAACTTTAAATTTTAAAATTAATGATACTAATACTAGCTGGATAGGAAAAAGTGAAAAATCTTAAACTTGCAGAAAAGGGAAACTTTTCTTTAAATTAAGGAAAGGGAAAATACTCAAAACAAGTATATAACACGGTAATAACACGGTAATTTATTGTAAAATATCACAAATTGTTATTTTGGAAACATACATAAAACTAAATATTTTAAATGTATACACATAGGTTAATATTTTATATAGAGTACCAAGTAATTCTATGATTATTCTTTTCTTTTCACAAACATTTTCCTGAAATTTCCATGTCTCAACATAAGTTTTCCAATTGTTCATATTAAAATCGACTTTCTACTACATCTTTAACATTGAATAAAATTTTGTCTTAGTAATTTTCAAGTATGATAAAACTGAATGGAGTTATGTTTTTATTTATTTACAACAGACAATACATGATAATAACATATGTCAACATATCATAGGAGATAGACACTGCACTCTACTTGACTCCAATACAACTAACGGCTTCTTAAAAGGATATTTAACATTGAATAGTCTGCAAAAGAAACAAACATTTCATATCAAAGGAGATTCAACCTGCAACAATTGTTCTTCCAGTTGCTAAGTTTGTTTATCTGTGCATTTGTACGGGTTGTCCTGTTTTGTTCATACGCTGCACTATTTACATCTAGCAGGAAATATTTACTTACAAAACATACAATGTGTGAGCTAAAATCGTTAGCATCAAGCATTTAATAAAAACATTTATGTGTGAAACGTCTACGGGCAGACATGTTTTTAATTCACTTTTAAAATAAACAACTACATTTGTTTCAAGAAAAGCTTCCTTAATTAAAAGTCTTTTGCAATCATTTCACTGTTCATTTCAGATTTTCACGACACATTCATTCCATTGTCTTAAATTATTTAAGGCAACCAAAAACATGTAACAACAGAGTCCATTGAATGGGTGCAACTATGACCGCCAATAGGGAACTCCCTTTCACAATCAAATAAATCTGATTCGGTACCCTTGCAATGAAGATTTGACAGCCAAATCTGACCAGATCCAGGAAGAGTTATGTATGCTCGTACACCTCTAGCAAATCCAGCTGATCTGCATGCTACGTTTCCGTCCTCATGGGAAAATGTCATGTAACATACAGTTCCCCAGAAGTTGTTATATCTAACTTCGATGCGACCAGTGACACCGATTTCCGAAACTACTGCGTCTGCTATACGGCTATTTCTATTGCCGCAATGGAAAGTAACTCTCTTGTCTGGGCGGGCGCTGATATTAAAGCATTTATTGTCATTATCATCTTCTACGTCCGGTTCATTGGTATCCACCAGCTTGAAACAGCCACCCCCGACTTTGTTTTCAGGATCCTTTTGAGGTTTGGGAAATGCTAACAGTTTTTCTGATATTATGGATTGGCCTTTCAGAACTTCATTTAAAACTGATTCAGTCTTCGTTAGAATATCCATATCCCCTACTGACGGTATTTTGTTTGTATCATTTTGGTTATTTTCTGCACAAGAGGCAAGTTTTTCTATGTTTGATTTCAAATCTTCACTTAGCTCACATTTCTTGTGTGGCTCATCTGAACTTGTAACCTCTTTAGATATTGTAGTAGACTCACTGGCTGATAATGTTTCATGAATAAGGTCAGACAGACTTTTGAACTGTTCTTCAATATTCTGAATGCCCTTGGTTATAACTTTGATACCTTCAGCATTATTTCTTATACCTTCTTTCATCATTTCGATATCCTGAAAAACAGATATCGAACACATAATGGCTTTGTCTCAAATTTGTAAGTAAACATCAAAGATAAAATATTTGTGAATTTGCCTATGTTTTTCCAAATTGGACCTCAAATTTTGTTTAAAGTTCAACGTCAATTGTCCATCTGTCTGGGTGAAAGCTAGGCATTTAGGCAATGTTGTGCATTAAGGCTTTAGATTATAGAATGAAGGCATAATTTACAAATTAAAACACAATCCACTCCCTTATTATACTCCGCAGTATCATTCAATATTTCCAACAAACAAAAACAAATAAAAACAACAAAGCATTAAAAAAAATGATAACGATCAGTTATATTATTTTTTTCGACAAGGGAAACCAAAACAAGGAAACTTTTAACTTACAATTATTATTGTAATTATTTATTATTATATTATGATCCTCAATCTCTTAAAGCTATAATTTGTTGTAGAGCAAATGGAAGAATCACCCGGAGCTAAACCAGATTCTTAGCTTTCAGTTAGAAATAAGTCTTGCACAATGACGAAGATTTAACCATTAAATCAATGTCTACTTGGCCTTTGTGTTATGCATCGTTAAAGGTTTAGGTTATTGTTCTTAGTTCGTTACCACGATTCAATTAGAACTTCGACATATTATAAATGTAAAGCGTAAATTAAATATATTAGAAATGTACAAGGTTTAAGAACAAATACGTAACCATTTTGGAATACTGGGATAATAACTTTTTATCTTTAAAAGATTAAATCAGTGATCTAAATTTACATAAGCTTCTTTTTACCTGCTCTGTCACTGTTGGCATTTCCTGTAACTGCTGTTTTAGCTCCAATGGACTAAGCCTGTCACATGACACAAATACAATGCACAGCTGCAGGATGACGATGTTTGCAATGTTCATGGTTGAAACACCTTACAGTTTGTTTGTACTTCAACTGTAACGATGACGTAGATTCTTAAACAATATTCAAAATCATTTACACTCTGCTTACACTATTCAGGATTTTTTGTCAACATAGCAGTGTACGAGGGCTGTCCTAAAAGGCATTTTATTAGTAACAGTGTCTGGCTTAACGAATGGATTCAGAGAAAACATAAATGTTTTGCAATTGGTGGCAATCATTTGAAGAAGATGAATCCTTCACATACACCATGAGCGGGTAAAGAGTTGTTTGACGTCAAGGAACTAAATCCAATTCCGCGAACTTCAAGGAAAACTATAATTTCTTTTCTCGGTCACGATTAGCTTAGACGAGAGGCAATAAATTTTATTAACATAAATCGCATGATTACAAGTGCTTTCAAGTACACATGCCTTTTTGTTATAGCTTAGATGATAAAACTATATGCTTTATGCTATTCGACACCCGCAGCTGTTTCATTTTAATAATGTGAAAAAAACAACAACAAACGTTGGCTTATGTTTATCATTAAGAGTTTTATAGAATATTTGATTTATTAAAATGTGTTCTGCCTATTTCTTTTACTTTATCATTTTTGTTTTTCAGAATTTAATGAAACAACTTCCAGACGGCGTAAAACCCGATATAACGCTCAGACTTTCGGCGTCATTTGTATTACCAAACTGTTTGCAAAAGAGGTGATCGATCTGTTCAAAATAATTAGCCTGGTGGCAAGGATACTGAATGCAGGGACACTGGCATCTGAAATATGATGATACAAATAATACTTTGTAACATCTGGAGTTTAACCGGAAATCATAAATCATTCAAACTTATTGTTTGTACTTATCATATTACTTGGATAATATTTTCCAAGCTCTCAAGTTGGAATTTAAGTAAGTAAATAAAAGTTAGATAATAATGTATTTTACGGATACTGTTGTAAATGTGATAAAGGTGAACATACTCGTATGATAAGCAGGAGGAGAATACAAGGAATCATGCGTCTAAAAATGTCACGTAACCAGCACCACTCGAGGAGTTTGTGGAAATATATCGAATATTGATTATATAGATTAAAATCAAATGAATAGATTATATTTATAACAACTATGATCCATGTCAGTATTTATATATCATATTGTTTGAAATTGTTGATTGACCAAAATATTTTCAGTGCTGTATATGAAATATAATCACCTTCAAAATTTAAAGATATTCTATGCTCAAATTTGATATTATGAAATATTAGTAATTACTACACAGTCTCTTTGTAATTATAAAATAAACATGTTTTACTTCGCACAAAGTAGATATGTTATGTTTAAAATTCTACACAATATAGGTGGTCACAATATGAATATTGGTGTCATTAAAAAACTGGCAATAATGTGTCAATAGCATGTGAACATAAAAGGGTTAATTTACCTAATAAAAGTATGATTAATCAACCTTGATTAATTAAAATGCCACCAAGTACATCAACAAAACAAGTTAAACTTGCTGTGTGTCATCAAGAACACCGAGAAATAGATAATAGTTTGCTAACCCGAACGGTTATAAGTTTTAGATATACATACCTATATTTAGGTATATTTTACACGTTATTAAATGCAACCAAAGAACATCCAGCATTTGCGCGATGAGACATTGCATTTCTTACAAGCTATAAAGTTCGTATCAAAATGATGTAAATGCATCAGAAAAATCTGCTGCTGCTGCGATTTGATTTCTCGTGACTACCCGTTTACAAACCAAGTAACAATGAATAGGCAAGTAATAAGGTAGGTGCTCACTTAACCGTAACACACACCGTCTTCAGGAAATCCTCCTTTATGATGACCGTATGACCTATTTTCACATCGAAAACCTATCGGTAATAAATCAGAAACCATTTAGGCCTAAATCAGAAACTATTTCGGTTTTAAGCGCTAATTATCTCGACCGAGCTCCGATCTCGCAATTCATAAAAAAGATGCATGTGTTAACAATGCCTGTTTCGGATAAGTTCTTATGAACTTACTTGTTCCATGTTTATATCTATTTATCTATTTCAATTGTGCTGATAATTCAACATTCCCTTCTGTCGTTGCCAACTTATACAGAGTATAAGCGCAAATAAATGATAAATTGAGAACGGACTATTTTTGTACAAGTTAAATAATAAAACAATAACCTGCCAGACGAAACTACACCGATAAATATTAATTACAGTAGAACCCCTCACCTTGTATAATAAAAAGTGAGTAGCCTTTTGCCAACAGAATAGAGACTGGTTAGCCTATTCATCTGTACATCTAACTTTAAACTCTTATCTTAATATCCTTAAGTTGATATCACAAATTTCTAGAATTAAAGCTGGACATTGAAGACAGTCAGCAAGTTAAAGTGAAATAACACGACAAAGTCACAGCAAATCGCACGGACTTGTAAACAGATAGGATAAACTACCCCGAGCCTAGCTCTCCTTTGTCTGAAGTCAACTTGCCCTTCAAATTGTCTATAGAGAAAAATAATATGAAAGATATGCTCAATCCTTACATAACACAAAATGTGTGTTCCTTTGTCATGAAAAACGTCTTTGACCCTAAACAGTGAGATAAAATTTCGAGCACAATTTAGTGATGCATTTAAATCTTTGACACATAGAAAGAATAGTCCCCAGGGAATATTCTTACTATAATGTAGAAGGAAACTGGCATTAACGACAAAATTACGTAAGAACGCCTGATTTTTGCATGTTTTTGTTGTTTTTTCCCCCAAATATGCATGACTGTGGGCGTCATGTCAAATATTTAACAATAAAGACAATTTGATCCATCTTTACATCGTTATCATAAGGATCAACACAATATACATATTTTTTCTGATTTCTGATAAATGGCATGTGCTTTTACAATGTGCTTTACTTTTTATAATACATATACATGTTAATGTTTACAGCTGTTCAAGCCCTCCCACCAAACTTCTATTAAGGTTGAAAAAATATGTTTTGCAATGGTTATACATATAGAATAAACTTTCTTTTCCCCAGCTTTTCAACAAAAAATTACATAGAGATATTGAGCAAAATGTAAGCTTTTATAGAGATCAAATGGTCTCTAATTTTCATTACAGAAACATAATTGATAAACAAAGAATTCGAACCAGCAAATAAAGACATATGACACAATTTTCTCCTTATTGAAATAAGTCTACAAATAAATAAATAAATAAATAGAAAAAAAAAGAATCAGATAATGTAACTCGGAATAACTCGTCCTGTACACATGGGATTTAAGTGCGTCTTTATGCTTTTGCAGGAAAAAAGCTGCACTAACCCTCAATTAAAAGAACCATTAAATACGATTGAAAATGAATTCTTTTTTAAACAAAAGTATCTCTATAACGTACTATTTACCTGGTAAATATTAATTTTAATATAAGGTAAAAAATATATTCCATTATATAAATAAATACCTGTTTAATATATATCTGCAAAATACAAATTGTTTACTCCTAAACGTTCCGTAACGCTATTACCTGCTTCAGAAAATAAATTGTTCTCCTTAAATGCGCATGCGTCAATCAGTTTAAGAGATGTTTTTCACAACAAACCTTGAACTAAAGCATTCAAGTTTGAAATAGTCGATGTGTTATTTTGGTCTAATAATTTTAGCGAACACTTCCGTTCTTGCAAAGAATAGCAAAAGCAACTAAATCGTATCATGTGGTCGATATTATTTAATTTTACCTGGCCATTGGTTTTATATTTTATGCTTTTGAAATATCTTATTGTGCATATTAATTATATGAAAAAAATCTGGAAGGGTAATAAATATCGTCATTCGAACGTTTCAAAAACATGTACTGACATAGTTACACGAACTTTTATAAGCTTTAGGAATTAATGATAAATGCGTAATGTAAGCGTGAAATATCAAGGTAACCACGCTAAACGTACATTATTTATGCAAATCATGCTAAGTGCGCAACATTTCAGTATACTTGTACAATTCTTCATACACAACGATAGTACTTAATCTATAGGCAAACTCACTAGATATTTATTTTTTAAATTTACATGCTAAGCGTTTAATATGAGGCTATACATGCAAAGCAAACACTATTTAGGTACATCATGCAAAGTGTACACTTTTCAGATTTCAAGCAACTGCACTCGCTTATATACATGCTAAGTGCGCAATATCAAGCTATACATGTCAAGTGTACACTATTTAGGTTCACCATACTAAGCGTTCATTATTTAGGTAATTTTGCTAAATGTACACTATTTAGATATACATGATAAGCGTGCAATATTTAGCTATACAGGCTAAGCGTACAATATTTAGGTACATCATTCAAAGCGTATGATATTTAGCTATACATACGAAGCGTACACTATTAAGGTATACCATGCTTAGCGTTCATTTCTTTCGTATACTTGCCTGGTGAACACTATTAAGATATATGCTTAATGTATAATTCATTTATCCACAAGAAATTATGACTGCCCAAATTATAAAGAACCGGGATGGTAATCTCGTGACAATTGTTTACGTCATCACTTGTATCTTTTAATATTTGAATAATAAACAATTAGCTAGCTCCCGGTGCTATTTACTGAATTCAGTGGTATATGATCTTGGCCTTGTCCCGATAATCTTGCAGAAACTTTCCAATGCGGCAATATTTTGATGAAAATATGTTTCACAATTTCTGCAGGCATATCGGGAAAACTACAAGAGCTAATATGGAAAATATTTTCCATTGGAATAGGAATGCATTTTTTCTGAACACGGATTATGTATAAAATATTAAAAGATACGACGCAGTAATTAACAAAAGCCATTCGCGGGACCCAAATGTTGCTCTAAACAAAGGTAATATGATCACCCTACCTGAAAGAAGTAGATCATATTTTGAACTACCTTCAGCGGATATCAAGGGGGGTTTCCCGAATAATTTACAAGTACGCATTGCTTATTCAGCGGGTATGGAAGGGGGTTTCCTGGATCATTAACAATTAGGTCGTGTTTCAAAACTTGCATTCGTAAGCAGTCACTTTCATGAATAGCTTTACTCGGATGTTTTGATAAAGTATGAGAAACATTTGTTAAATCGTTCTTCTAGATATATATTTGTTTACATGTATTTACATACGCTTCGTTTGCAGCAATAGAAACACATGACATTTTATTATGAATTAAGCAAAAACAAATTGCTAGTTTTGATAGAAAAGAAAATATAGAACATGTTTGCACTATTTACTTTGCAGAAACATAGGACTGTTTGCCACAAAATCAAGAAAACAAAGTTTCAAAACAACGTTTAATGTGCAACAGAACGGTTTAAATGCAATATGGTGACAATGCAAAACGATGACAATTTAAGTTGAAGGTAACGTTACATGAATGCAATTCAACATGATGTAGGCAATACGCGAAGCATAAACTGAAGGAAACGCAGACGAAGTTAATGCAAGATGAAGGGAATACTTTCGCAATGCAACATGAAACTAAATTACCATATTGGTCAGTCAAGTAACATGATGATTATGTTAGATAGCCGTAACGACAGACAATGGTCATTTAACAAGGAGATAAATGCAATATCATTATAATGCTAAGAGGATCAGATGAAAACGGTGCCCTTAAATATTATAAATGTAAAGCAACAATATCATAATTATATTCTCCCGGCACAAATTAGTATAAAAAAACAACATATGATCATTTAATATCCCAATACTTAGTACGGGTACATGAACGATGATTTTAAGCTATTATCAAAACTTTACAATATGTAAAACACATGTATACAATGTACAATAATATTATCTGGTGCTGAATTTTATCAAACTGAGCAATGCACATTAGCTGGGGAAGGATTTGTCATGAAAATCATACAAGAAAAAATATTTCTTAAAAAATATCAACTCACATTGTGAACATGTGCTTGCAAAAAATCTTAAATTCCTTGCAAATGCTTAATAAATGTCTATTAAGACATAAACGTTTCATTTATTAGCATAAAAATTTATTTTTACTAGAAATCTGTCAAAGAGAATTAAAGTATACATGGTATCATGAGGATTCAATTTGTAGGCATATGTAAAATGTGATTAAAGTACGAAAACTGTGATTTGTGGTAAATTATCTTCATGAAAGTGTTAAGCCAAAGGTAAATTTGTTTAACGTTCAGAAGTATAGCTGTTTTGTTTAAGTATATATGTGTAATGTACATTGTAAATATCATACTTTGTATGCTTGACTAGGATATTTCATCCCTTAACAAGCCGACGTATAAGTGACCCAGGGTAAGATCAAAAGTGTATAATTTTTCGGTTGTCTTGTTTATTGTTACATGTCAATTGTGATGACACTGTTTGTGTCCCTGCTTTTTATTTGTAGTTAACGGAAAGTATCCTCTTTCCAATCGTTTTTCTAGTTTTGCCTTCTCTTTTTCATCCTTTCCCTTGTTCTTCAAATTTTGCCTACCTTCCTGCATTTTTATGTCGCAAGGAGATCCATATTGTTTTTCAATTTATGTACGTTCACCTGAATTCAGCAGTTCTTAGCACAACTATCTACAAAATTTCTTTATTCATCATCATCACCATCACCACCACCACCATCACCATCAGAATTATTAATCTTATTATGTAATCATTAATGACCTTGATTGTACTATATTTTTGAAGGCCATCTAAAATGATCTCAGAGGCTCATCTTTTACAAACATCATTGTAACTATTCAAATATGCATGTTTATTGACTCTAACCAACACTTGCAAGACAGAAACCATAGAGTGCCATATTCAAGAATTCCATCAGTCCATTGTATGGTCCATTAAGAGCTTTTCAATTCATAAACAAATGTTTCCTCAAGAAGAATAAAAGAAATTGATTTCTGAGGCGTATACGCATATATACTAATTTAAAGCTTTATTGTTAAACACGTTAGATCATTTTAGTCACTTGAGGGTCTGCTCGTTAGAAATAAGAAGTACTTATGTACAAGGTAGTACGAGGAATCATTACTTTGACACGGCTATGCTTCTTATGTGTCTATTTTACCAGCATTCGTTTTTCCAAGGGGAAAAATAAGCTTAAAAACAATTATCAATTACTATACTAATATAGGTCGGAATTGAATAAAAACATAAATTATTCCTAAACAATACTTGTTTCATGTGAAAAAAAACTCAACTAGATATGTCATGGTTATTCAAATTTGGCAAACATGCAAAGAGTGTGCGCAACATTAAATGTTAAATTTTAAAGTATATACGAGGAGTGTTCAAATATGAATGCAACTGGGTCAATTTTCAGAAGTGCTTAACAAATAGTGCCAAAATATTTACGTCAATCCTTCAAAATATTCACCACCATGTGATATACAAAGCTTTTGTCTTTTAATCCATTTTTAAATGCGTTTTTATAATCTTTTCGATGTATACTGTTCAGACACTGGAAAATAGCCAAACCGAGATTTTTTTCGCGTTTGATGTTTTCTTCCAGCAAGGTGTTTTTGGAGCCTAGGCAATAGGAAAAAGTCACAAGGGACACTTTCTGGCTAATAAGGACGGTGAGGAAGCTTTAAAAGCTTTTCCTGTTTCAGATATTCTCGTACAATGACCGCTTTGTGTGACGAAGCATTGTCATGCAAAAACCCGACACTAAGGAGACCAGGTGCTGGTCGACGGTTTTTGAAATATTTCTTTAATTTATGAAGGACCTTGCCTTTGTAAAACTTGGCATTTACAGATTAACCCCTATTGTACGGTAATTTGAATAGCAGGACCCTGACTGTTAAAGACAATTACATACATGCCATTTTTGACGCTCATTGTGCGTTTTGATATGCAAGGTCTTGACTTTCTTTGGTTGCCCATATTTTGTGATGTATCTTTCGCTTTGGCTCATAGAAGGGAACCCACGTCTCATCGCCAGTGATTATGTTTGCGACAGATCGAATGTCGTGTTTAGGGAACTGTTTAATCAATTGTTCGAGTAAGCTTTTGCTCTTTTGTAAGGAGATGGGATATCCATCTGGCACTTATCCTTCTGATATTCTATTACACGTCTGAAAATTGCAAGAGCGGCTCCTACAGATATACCAACGCATTTAGCTTCATATCTAATTGTAAATCTTGCATCAGTAGCAATATAAAATCGTTCACTCTTCCAAACATTTTTGGCGAATATGCATTTTTCAGAATGCATGCATTAGATGCATCCTTTTACTGAATCCACACCACTTTTAGATTTCTTACACCATCGTATGACAGATAAAAAAGAGCTCATTGTTCCCATAAACACGACATATTTTATTAAATATGTATTTCGCCTGTATACCAAGAATACAGCGGTTCTTGATATAGGACTATATTTGGTTAGTGAAAGGAGACCTTTTCCAAACCATTTTAGCTTTACTTTTTACGAGTAGAAAACGTTTATCGAGCTACTGTTAAAGCTAGACTGAACTGAATTACACTTATATCAATCGAGAGCTTACACAACCATTTACAAAAACAAGTTTTTAAGTTTTTGACAGTTTAAGTCAGTTCTCAAATGTTTACCATTTTTATTTTTGACAAACAAATCTGTTACTGTCTCTGAAATTGAATTGAATTAGTTTGCCAGTTTGGTAAATTTTTATTCATATCCAGGTTAGAGAAAACAATCACACATATAAAACTAAAGATAAAATGGATGAAATAGCAGTATACATTTGACATTGCAGTCTAATTAAGAAGGGTCACATTTTACGCTACAGTATCATATTATTTACAGGTTGGTAAAAAACAGACTCATTCAGGCATTTAATGTACGAGTATAAATGTTTTATGTTATCAAAAAAAATAATAAAAAAATAAAAAATGAATCAATAAAATAATTTTTTTTTAAAAAAAATTGGGAAACCTGAAACTCATGGCAATTTTGCTTTCATATATACAATTTAAAAACAATACGCCAAAACTTCACAATATTTAAAATAAACGGTTGACACATATCAGAAAGACCATGTGCACTTAACTATTTACGGACAAACACTGATTGCAATTGAAAACTCTATTGTCTGGGTGGGCGCCTTTTGTAAGCATTTATTTCATAATCACACTCCATATCAGTGTCATTAGTGTTAAAGGGTATTAAGTCGTAGAGTTATATAGCACATTTTCCCATACAATTAAGAAACGGTACAATTCTGTTGTTTCAAAACTAGTATGTCAAATTTTGAAAGTATTGTAATGGCTTTGTTATTAAGCACATGTAAATAATGCATGTAAACAGAATAAACTATTAAGTAACAAAATTTTGTGCCACTATTTATGTAGTGTTTCAACAGACAATCAATGGTTTTGTGTATGTACCATTCTCTCTGAAGGAAATGCATAAACCTGTTTTATTCAAACAAATTTTGTGAAATTGTTATTTACCGGAATTCAAACAATAATTTGTAAAATATTGGCAACAGATATATAACTTTAACTATGGTGAAACAGCCAGCTGCGGACTTGACGGACTCGCTTTCTTGTTGGGTCAATGCTGATATTCTTCCAGATATCATGGATTGGTCTTTGACAACATTTTTCAAAAGCAATTGAATCTTATTAAGCATATGCCTGTATTCAACTGACGGTATTCCCGTCGTATCACCTTCGCGACCATCTGCACAGGAAATTATTTTGTCTATGTTTACTTTTAACTCTTCACTAAGCTGATATTCCACAGGATGTTCATTTGGGATGGTATCAGCTCCAGGTATTTGATTAGGCCTATAGGCATTTTTGAAAGTTAATAATGTTTTGTGCACAAGGTCAGACATACTTTGTAACTCTTCCTCAATAGTCTTAACGTCTTCGATAATGTTTTTCATGCTTTCAGCATTATTCCTTATATCTTCTTTCATAGTTTTCATATCCTAAAAAATTATATTAAAACAAACGCCGTTGTTAGTAAACAAAAAAGTTGCAATAATTGAGAAATTACCAAATTTTCAAAATTCAACATTGACACTAAGAAGGTACATTTAAATAACATTGTGCAATTAGTCAATTTTAGTACCCGGCTTTGATTTACGTTTTTTTCTAAGTATTAAATTTCTATGTTATTTGTAGAACGAAGATATAATGTCGTAGTTTCAATACATTTGCCATTGCTCTTATGCAATTATTAAATGTACGGAATATAAAAGACAGTCTTTAAAGCTGCCATACATCAATATTTACCAGTTGAAACAGTTGTAGTCTTATTTTCTCGAGATAAAGCGAAACAGAGCAAGTGATATGAATTAATTGCTTCTCATCATCACCAACGTCATCATCATCATCATCATCATTTATTATACTCGTATAATGATTATTTTTTTTTAATCATTGTTTTTTGTTTATTATTATTATTATTATCATTGTTATCATTATTACTGCTATTATTATTATTATTAATATCATTATATTATCATTATTATTATTGTTATTATTATAATAATAATAATTATTATTATCATAATTACTATTATTACTACTATTATTATTATTATTATTATTGTTATTATTTACTGATCTAAGGCTTCTTTAGTTAAAATGTTTACCTCAACTGTCAATGTCGCATTTCCTCCTGTTTTGTAAACTCTATCTGAGAGACCTTGACACATGACACAAATAAAAAGCAAAGCTGCAGGATGAGAATATGTGTAGAGTTCATCGCTGAATACACCTTTCAATTGTTTAGTTGTTTTCTACTAAAAAGATGAAGATTCTTATACTACATGTATTTAAAACCATTTACACTCTATCTCGGTCGGTACATTAACTTTATAACTTCATTAGTAAAGCCAAAGACTTAATAGTGCAATAACTTATAACTTCATGAGTAAAGCCTTTTTCAAATTATATATAATTCAAGTTGTTTTTTTTGTCAACAAGGGACTCTATAAATGTTTTATTTCTTTTTTGTCGACCGCAATTAGCAATGCTGAGAGTGAAAAAATAATTATCAATCTGAGATTCATGCTGTTGAGTCTTGTAAAACAAACATGCCATTTTGTGATGTTTTGATTGACAAAAGTATTTATTTTTATGCCATTCATCCTCCATCTTCCTTTTAAATGATTAATGTAAGTTTCCCCAAGATAGCTCTTCTAAATTCATAAATTCCGTCAACTTGTTTAGAAATAAGAAAGAAAATTGCTAAGGCACAATATCTGACATAAAGCTTAGGCATACGGAGTTTGGTGTAGTGTTCGATTGTTTGCAAAATCTATCGTGAACTGATAAATTTTGTTGTAATAAATACAGAAAAGAGGGTCACCTCCAACTGTGATATGAGCATACTTGTAAAACTTATCACTTATTGTACAAAATAGGTGGCATTGTCCAAGCTTTATGATGAAATTGGGATAAATGAATAAATATATAGTAAATATAAAAAAGGTAAACAAAATTATAAAAATACTCATTCCTTTTTAAGGTAATAACTAAGTAAATTATAACCAAAATATATTTTCAAGGTGCAAATTCTGATAGTACCCAATAAAAAAACCAATAAAAAAACACAAAAAAACCCATGACTCTACCCAGTAAAGAGGTCTAAATTCACTTCAAAATAATATTGTACAACAATTCGTCCATATATTTATTTTCAATTATTTTCTTATAGAACCCCGCAAAGACATATGATACAATGCAGCACTGCATGTTTTTGAGGAAATTGACGTCAATGGTATAACATAAAGGTTTATTTATTTTGATCTGCTTAGCGATTGATTTTGAATAGTTGACTTGATTTGAATAGTATTTACATTGCGTGATTTAAATAATTCAGCTGAAATGGAAGGGAATTTTCCAAAATATAAACAAGTAGATCCTATTTCAGAGCTCGTTTTGCAAACATATTATTGCGGCTGGGATAAAGCTTTTATGTCAGCCTGTTATGAATAAATAAATCTGTTCGTCGCGGTCTACTGTGCTTATATAATTATGCAGCGCAAGTATAAGTTGATATAACTGAAAAGTGTATCATATTAAGTTGTCATTGAACAAATCAATTAAATCTAGCAAATGTTTTTGAAAAACTGAAAGATCGCACTGGAAAAATATATAAGTTAAATCACAAATGGCACTTTTTTAAATTTCAGATGTCGTCCTATTTAACGTAGTTTAAAAAGCAATATTTCGAAAAGAACAACCGGTTCTTCCTTTCCTAAATATTTTTTCCATATACGACAAATGAAAAATAAGATAAAAAATGACATTTTATTTTAAAAAAAATAGTAAAAATTTCACTAAAAGGAATATAAAGAACGTTTTGTTGTTAATTGTTTTGCAAAAGCATTGCCTTTCCCGTCGGTCTGTTAAATTTGTTGCTGCCTGACTGCGCTATGATTTCTGAAATAATGTGCGCTATTATATTTTTCATAAGACCGCACTTTACTAAAATATAATGGTAAAAAATTCAACAAGGAATTAAATCATTGTTTGAATACTTAGTAACTAAAATACCCAGTAAAATGCTCTCAAAAGACGGCCTGTATAATGAGCATTTAATAAAAATGTCAATTACATTCACACGCAGAAACACTGTAGTGTCCAACAAAAACTTATTATAAGTGTGCTTTAATATTTGTTAGACCGGTGACGTCATTGAAAACAGCATATGAGCCGCGCCACGACAAAACCAAAGTAATGCGTTTGCGACCAGCATGGATCCAGACCAGTCTGTGTATCCGCGCAGTCTGATCAGGATCCATGCTGTTCGTTTACAAGTAGAGAAACTGATAGCGAACAGCATGGATCCTGATCAGACTGCGCGGATTAAGTTGGTTTTCTCGTGACGCGGCTCATATTATTTAAATGCACTTGACACTTACATTAATGAAGAAGGAACACATTTATTAAAGGTATAAATAAAATTAATTTATCTTACGTTGATTAATACGAAGCAGAATAATTCAACTCATATTCGGAGAGGAATGTTTCAAAATGCAATGTATATGTCCGAAACTGGTTACACAACACTTGTTTTCTTACGTTTTATCCCCTATCATTTAGTCGTAGCAACCATTTAGTCCGAAACCTCAGCTTGGTATATATTCAAATAAACTCAGATAAGCCCTTGCCCAAGATGTACATCAAGTACTGTAACGTAACTTTCAAGCAAAAATTCATTTAATGTAAGGTCATCGATACCTTAAACGGGAGGCAAAATGTCTCATTGTATTTAGCAATGAAAATTATTGCACATATATTTTTACATTAAATGACAAGTCACGTTACGAGGTATACATTAATAGAAAAGAAACAGTAACATTAACTGAAAGATTCTGAGTTGTTGCTGTGGTTGTTGCACGTTTTTGAAAATGCGTGACCCAGGGCGCGACATTATATTTGCAAAAGCGGTTCCAGGGAGTTATGTAACATGTATTATCAACAAGTTATGACAAACGACGTCTAACTCGAACTAGTCAATAGTAACTTTCTACACAATACAGATAACGGAATGCGGCGGAATAGCCGGTTTAGATGTATTATTTGATGAAAGGATAGCAACCGTGCAACTTACTTTCTTGCCTTTACATCACCAGATGCCCTCGAACTTATTAGATTATTCGGACGTGCTTAAATGCGTTGAAATGCATCCTTAAATCATGTAAATAGTGCATTAACCCTCTTTTTATCGGAGTTACAAAATATGGTTGAACACAAGTACGTTAAATCAATAAATTACCTTCTATTATATGCATGAACGTATTCAATATAAAATAAAATAATGAATAAAGTTGTTTTATGAGATAAATACCTGTTAAAATATATATCGACATCGTATAAACTGTTTACTCCTTAACTTCTCGTAATAATATGACAGCGACGGTAAATAAACTGCTACCATAAAATGCGCATGCGTCAATCTATTTTTAGAGATAAAAGCTCATATTCTAGTCAAGTGTCTCTGGGTGGCGGAAGGTTCCCTTTTTGGCGGGTTTTACCTCCAAGTTTGGTTATTTCGATACAAGTGTGTTCATGCCATGTTTGTTATTATGTAACATTTGTCATTTATGGCATTTATTAAATGCCCTATTTCATTCAACCTAAGTGTTGTGTTTTATCTCATACCAAACAAGTAAGTCTTGCAAGTTATATTTGCTTGACCTGGACAATACAAAAAATGGTATTCCACAACCACTTTGAAATTATATGACAGCTTAGCTATGTTTCTTTTTTAATAATGGAAGTAAATCTTTTATTATTAAATAACATTAACATATTTTATTATGATAAGGATGTTATAGATGTTGAATTAAACAGGGAAGTTATTTTCATATGAACAATTTACAAAAGAGTGTTTAGAAATTGATAAGGTCATATGCAGTTACGATTACATGTTTATAAACAGATTGTTTTTCTAAACTTCTTGGGCGATTGATCAGGCAGCCATCTATCCAGAGTGATCAATGTGCATACAATTTAGCTAATTAGTGCTCACCGATTTTTTTAAGCCAATCGCCGACGAGGTTTTTTCAAATTTTCAGGTTTCAAATCTTAATAGAACAGATTTTAATATATAAACTGGACGTTTTTTATTATAAAACGCAAGTGGGTGGAGCACTAAGCCGGTTAGAGTGCATATTGGATGTTCTTCGTAAATAAGAAAGCTACAGTCGCTTCGCAAGCTCCGCTCCTTTTTAGCTTTCTTATTTACGAAGAACACCCAATATGCACTCTAACCTATACATAAATTTGAAATAATCCAGATTTGAATAGTGAGAAATATGGTGATCTGAAAATAGTGTACTCTTTTACTAACCAACTCTTACAGTAAAGAGAAAGAATGTCATTGGTTGAAATATTTGAGCCGCGTCATGACAAAACAAACATAATGCATTTGCGACCAGCATGATTCGCTATCAGTTTTTCTACTTGTTATAGCTAGGGTTTGTAAGCGAACAGCATGGATGCGCAGGCTGGTCTGGATCCATCCTTGTCGCAAACGCATTACGTTGGTTTTGTCGTGACGGGGCTCATATATCATTGTAGAGTATACTACTAAGATATATTCAGATGGCAAATAACACGACAAAGTGTTTGGTAATAAAAAAAACCGCACCAAAAGCACTGTCATTCAGCTACCGGTTACTTTATGGCTGTCATTATTGAATTTGAATAAAGTGATAAAATGATTTGGCATTAAATATCGACGAGGTACTCTTTCAATTTACTCACTGCAAAGGTGATTTATAATAAACCTGCACGACACTCTCAGTTCATAAAAGGGAGAATACTCTAGAAATTAAACTACTTAACACTGTATTTTATTTACAGAGTAATAACCTTCTATTTGTCAAGAATAAATGTCAGTATTTTGCCAAATAGGTAAACCGTTTTTTATTGTAAAAAGAAATATTAATAAATTTGCTCACATAGGTTATTAAACAATTCAATAGTAGGTATTTGCTTTACAAATATTTCACGGATATCTCAGCATGAATTTACAAAACTTTATTTTTAATAATGTGATTTCTTTTTTAAAAACACTTTATAACACATAAATTACCTTTAAGTCACTTTCAATTAACCGGAAAAAAATTATTTTTGGGAGAATACATTTTGACAGATCCTTGCAATACTCCATTACAAATTCTAGTTTGACTCAAATTAAACAAATCTTCATACGAAATCATTGAAGAATGCATAGAGCTCCACAGAAATGTTGAGTAGTCTATAAATGTAAAAAATGTGGATAATGGTGTTTCTCGGAAGCATTAAGGACAACACAATTACTTGACAATTGCATACTCAGTTTGATTAAGTCTGTACATGGTGATTTGTAGTAACAAACATTGAACAAGAATATATACATTTCTGAAGGGTTTCATAAATGGATTACACGACTACGCTTGATTGCAGAAGAACATCCTATCACAAAGGTCACTTATTTATAGTCAAGTTTGTTACAGCCGCATTCTTAAATCACTTAAGGCAACCAAAAACATCTAACACCAGCGTCTTCGGAATGAGAACATTGATGATGTCCAATACCATGGTTTCTGCTACAATCAAATATATCGAACTCCTCACCATTGCAACCAAGATACGAAAGCCAAATTTGTCCAGACCCTGCAGGGACTCTATTTTCGACTACACCTCTTGCAAATCCGGCCGACCTACATGCGGTTATAGCATCTTGCTCATCAAAACCATCATCACATACAGTGCCCCAATGATTATTATATCTGACTTCAATACGTCCCTCAACGGCAACGTCCGTAATTATTGCATCACCTAGTCGAATATTTTTATTGTTGCAATGAAAAGTCACTTTCTTCCTTGGCTGTGCACTAATATTATAGCATTTATGGTCATGTACACCTTCAAAATCAGGTTTCTGTGCATAAACTACGTTGAAACAGCTAGCTGCGATCTTGTTCTCTGAATTCGTTTGATGGGTATTCAATGACGAGAGACGATCTGATATCATTGATTGTCCTTTAATCACTTCTTCCAAAACTGATTCAACCTTCTTTATAATTTGACTGTATGCAGCCAATGGTGGTTCTGTTATACCTCCTTGAACTTTTTCGGTACAGGAAGCAAATTTTTGTAAATTGGATATCAAAGTTTCACTCAGTTCAGTGTTCGATTTGGACACCATATTTGCAAGATATATAGAAATATTTTTCATAAACAGTTCTTGTTTTTCAATGAGTGCAATTTCCAACTGATTAAATGTGTTAACCTGCAATGCCAATGAATGCATTTTGAGTTCTTTAAATGCTTGCTGCAATCTTTTGATATCTGACTGGTTGATTTGTGGCTTAGGGTCGTATTGTAATTCTCCGATTGGTCGTTTCGCATTAGGTGTCTTAGTATTCCTAGGAATTGATAAGGTCTCTTGAAGGGAATCAAAATGTTTCTTCATGCTATCAGCTAACGTTTTGATACCTTCAGCATTGTTACGGATCCCTTCTTTCATGATTTGCGCATCCTGAAAAAACATATGCAGAAAGATTTATTTATCTAAGCGCTAAAATGTGTTGAAAAAATAACTTTTAAAAAAACATGTTGTTACCAAATACAACATGAAACACAAACAGAATGACTGAATCATAAAATAAACTGATCGATACAGGGACATTTAGCATCATGAATAACGCACGTTGCAGTACTATGCAGTAAATTATCAAAACACATATGTACACGTTTAAATAAAAAACGAAACCATTTACCATAAAATACCTTAAGATATCTAGTTCTGTAATACATTAATTCGCTTGATAACACACTTGATACAAAACACGCAGATAATGAAAATTGCAGATTCCGTTTGACTGCTTCTTTTTACTGCATAAAACATTCAAATTCAAGAAAATATCAACTATTAATTCATTATTTTAAAAGTAAAAAATCATAATGATGAAAAAGTGTTCATCATTCATAACCAACCTATATTCATATATATCCATTTTACTTTCATAAAGTAAACATTGATCCAATTTTTGAAGAAGACACTTATTTCAAACGTCAATTAAATGCATCAATTTTGAATTTGGGAGACATTTAAAAACATGAGCAAAAACATTCAGTTTTAGTTTGAAATAACTTGTGCAAGAGATGAACCAATCTGTATATCGAGGTCCACATCGACTTCTTTATCCTGAACAGTATTCATTGTTTAAAAAATAGATTTAGAATATCAACTCAAAGATGAATAAAGAGTTTATAGTCACCACAAATCAATCTTTATCTTTCATATTGTCACTGTAATGTTTTCTTGAGAGCAATATAAATAAAATAATGACTGAATCGTTTATCATTAAAAGATGTTTTCCGTTTGTAGAATTACAATATTCTGCTTGGCAGTTGGGGATTCTTGCGAATAACCATCTGAGTCCCCTAGTCGATTTATTGCGAAGGGGGTATAACCATATAATAGAAAAGACATATCTCGTTATAAAACCGTAATATTTGTTTCAGAAAAATACTTTCTGTTTTCAGAGGAATATAATGCAATATCCGAATTACCAACTGTCTTCTAGTAGGTAGTTGGTATTCAAGCAAATAACCAACTGAGTCCCCAGGTCGACATACATGACATATTTAGTACATATCCATATAACAGTACATTTTATTTTGAAGGGAAACATGTTAAGCTTAAATTATGAACTACCTGCTGGTAAATTAGCTGGGGATTCGCGCGAATAATCAATTAGGTTCCAATCTATGATGTGTCCGAACATCGAGATCTAGAAATAGTGAATTGAATAATTACTACCAGCTGTAAAATAGTTGAGAATAACGAATAACCTACCACAAGATAGTAGGTAGTTGGTTATTCGAATATCCAACTAGCTACCAACTTCCTACTAAATTGACGCTAATTATTAAAACGGAACATTTGAAAAAGAGGCTTAAACTAAGTATTAAGCTTGTTATTGTTTTTGTAAAATCTTAAAGATAACGCAAAATACATGTTATGGTAAAACCACAACTTTTATTTCTAAAAATGTGAAGTTGTATGCATCATAAGACAAAGTAATTAAACATAATATATTAGTTTGAAATTTTATTTCATAAGTTATAGCAGGAAAGTTTTTACCTGAAATATCAGTGTCTGCATTGCCTGTAGTCGTTGTTCTAGCTGCTTACGAGACAGTTTGGCACATAGTACAAAAATAAAACATAATTGTAGGATAATTATATGTCTACATTTCATTGTTGAAACACCTTCTAAATCGTTTTACCTGTAAAAAATATGTACACTCATTATTTGCTAGTATTTATAATAATATTTCCTCGGTTTATAAATGTAAATATAAATATAAATGCTGAGCCAAACAAGGTACTAAAAATTGACCATAGCTTGAGACAGCAACTAAAGCTATCAACAGACAGTAGGATTTAGTTGTTCAACTATAATTAAATATAGGATGTACACTTTTCAATGCAATACAACACTTGCATTCAAACCGTAATTCTATATGTAATGAATCATCAGGTTTCCCTACAAAACAATTCAATCCGAATGGTTTATTTAGGAAAGATTTAGGAAATAACTATGTTCTGGGATGAATAAAATAACTAAGCGCCAAAAGACTGTTCTGTATTTTGGTCTCACGATGACAAAATATATTTCCTTCAGGAGTGATGATGAAAATAACTCCATTGTTTTTTTTAAATACCATTTAAGTCAGTTATCACTTTTTGTGTAATTTGAGATTCGAACATCCCTCAATTTGAGAGTTCCCCAAGATTTTGTCAACATCCTTACTCCATCTTTCTAATATGCTTATATTTTAGCCCTAATTGTCCTGCATTTTCATTCATTAAACACATTAAGAGGGGATAATTGGGAAATCTTTCACATGTCATCGTAAGAGGTCTATAAAACAAAAATTAAGAGATAGTCTAAGAACATGTCCTATTCTGTCAATCTAGTATTCAGCTGTAGCATTCACACATCTTAGTTTTAATTGGTGCTGTGCTTCAAAATCCTACTGTCTGTTTTCATTACAAATTCCAAATAATGGAATGTTTGTTGTCAGATGACTACATACATGTATAATATGTAAATAAATATATTACTGTTCAGTATAACACTTACAATTAACTAAACATAGCATAACTATCCAAATGTCCATTTACTGCAAACATTCACATAATAACTTACATTAAAAGATTCCTTCAATGTATAAATCTATCATTGCATAGCCTTGTACAGATGTAAATATAAGAAAATAATACAAAGACGTTTAAGTCGACAAAATTTCATGTCAAGAGCACCACTTGAGAAAAAAGGCAAAACATTTTATATTATGTTATATAATGTTTCCGAGTTTAAATTTCCTACCAACGTTTTATATGTCAATCTACAACTTCATGTATGCCCTTGACAAACTTACAACATTGTTTTGTACCTTTTATTTCATTTTACTAACTAGTTCTGATCATCACGTGTCCTTTGCGGGAGTTAAACGGAACCAGTTATCGCTGTTAACATGTTTATAAATCACAGACGTAAAAAGTCTTTTACAGTATATCATTTCAAAGTCTTGAACAAGGCCTTCAAATAATCAAAGAATGTTCTGAATTATACACTTTTGACATTTTAATTATTTGTCAATTAGTAGGGTTCTTGTTAATTTCACATTTTGACATATTTAACGTAATGAGTTGTTACCTAAATGGTGTAAAGGTATACTTTTTGAACAATTTTTTATAAGATTTATAGTAAAATTATATTTGTTCCTTTATCATATGGTCGATTCTAGAAAGAGTTGTAAAATAGAATGCCATTTAAAAGAACCAAGCACTCGCAGATTTAATTAAACAGAGGATTTAAGACTAAATTAATATTTACCTGAACTGGCACTGACGACATTACATGTGACTGCTATTTTAGTTCTTTAGTTCCACAGGATTCATCATGGTACAGGACAGAAATATTATTAAGGGAAAATGTGTGCAGATTTCATTGTTGTATACATCTATTAATTCGTTGTACAAAAATCTATGACATTCATGGTTTAAGATGTTTAAGCAAACCAGGAAAAAAATTTGTATTTATACTTTTTCTCATCCCTCTTTTAGGCCTTACATTTGTGATGTCGAGTCATGGGCAATAGACATGCTTTTTCTTCTGATTTGCCTGACGACAGGACAGAAGGACTGTAACATGAATCATTCAAAATTTCAAGATTGTGTCCATTTTATATTTATGAATGAATATGCAAATTATGTTTTGATCAACACTTTTTCACATGAACTACAATGCAAAATTAGAAGTTTAATTTACATGTTTAATGAAATAAAAAATACCCGATTTTGTTATAACAATGCAGATAAGGAAACGTGTCATTTAATATAACGTACAATGTATTCATACGCCCTATCAACAAAATAAAACAAAATTAACAAATATGAGGGCAACGTGTCTTTCTCTTCGGATATATAGTACGACATATCATCAGTGAAAACACTCAAGTTGAGCTTTCCTTTCTACTCAAATCAGGATAAATGAATTCCAGAAAATATCTCAATAGCGGATCACCCTTTTGTTTGTCTTGTCGATATTGCCATGTAAATATAAATCATAATAATATTTTCAACAGTAGATTTACATGTACATTATGCATTGCTTCAGTGATGATGTCACTAAATGTTATTTTATATTATAAAAATCGGGTAACTGTTCGCGGCATTAACAAGACTTTGTCAATTTTCAGCTGAACAGTTATCCGAAGGCTTGTCACGGCAGCCGGTGTTTGATTCTTCTTTTTGCAAATAGCATAAAAATTATAAATCGGAAAATAATTGCAAAAAGTAATATTTTTATTTAATACTTTGTTCTTATGGTAGCGTATGAAATTGTAACTTCATTCATAACCATTACGGTAAAATGAGCATACTAAGCACGAAATTCCTTGCATAAAAGACACAAGGGAATGACGCTATTTAAATCATGTGACTTATCTTCCTAAAAGGATGTATAAAAATTTTCTAGCATCGGTGTTAACACTAAACAGTTGAAAAAAACTGTCTGATATGCAAGAAAAGTGTACATATAATATTGTCAACTGATATATCAGTCATTATATGGTAATATTTTGAGAAATATAGATTTAAGTCCAAGAACAAATAAATAAACAAGAAATCAAAAAGCTTAAATACATCAAGTTGCACTATTTTGTGTGCTTACTTGTTTTAAGTAACAGTTATTCACTGTGAAAGTGGACACGAAAGTGGACATGCCACTTTTTGAAAGTTTTATATCAAACCACCTCCATTTGAATAAGGTATTAGGGATCTCATAGGCAGATAAAAAACATATAATTACTTCCAAAAAATATTACAAACTAAACGTACCGAACAAGCACACGAAGAAGATTATTTAGTGCATGTTTTTAAAATGCTTTTGATGGTTTTTGTGGCACAATATTTAAGCGGTCCCATAATAAAACATTGTGTCAATATACATTTTGTTGAACCGCTTACGTTAACCTGAATATTAAACTATATAGAGGACTATTGAAACTTACATAACTTACATGTTTGCAATGTATAAATATACATCATACTTTATTGTTGAAAAAACAAATTATAAATAAAATTTCAATTGAATGACATAAAGTTATATTTTGAATTCATTTTTGTCAATAAATATGTGTCTTATGCATGTGTTATAATGCATTAATTTATAATGAAAATGTTTTAAACATTGTAGATAAGTATTAAAGATTTCTTCAGTGATCTCTATCAATGTTAATACAGCGGATGCATTAATTAATCTCTATTAGCACTGATAAAAATTATTAAAATTTGTCCAGGAAGTTTAATTTGTAGACTTCGTTTTTTATGAACAGTTTAAGATGTGTAAACCAAGTTAACATGAATTGAATAAAAATTGTTGATAGTTTTAATTTACTTAATGGTTTTATTTTTTGTTCATGTGAAATAAAATACATATTTAAGAGGAAAACACAAATGGCCAGTAAATCATAATCAAATGCATTTCATAACTGAAAGTAATTGTTTCACTATCATATTTGCTTTGTAAGGGTATATTTTCGACATTGAGGTTAATTAAAAAGGAAAACTATTTATTCTCAGCAACGATTTATTACTGCTATTCCATGTCACTGGGTCAACTAATCGTCGTTTACCCATCACTGTAGAGCCATTACATTAATTCCAACTATAACGTCATAGAGTTATGCAATACCAACAAGCAAATTCGTTGAATTTATATTCCCCACCGAGTACTGGTTATTACTAACACAACAACTGAAGACATAAGGCTTTATTTATTTATTTATAATGGCATAAACAGTAATATTCTTTGTACTTGATAAATATTCATGGCAATAACAGAGCCATAACTTTGTGTTAAATAGTAATATCTGGACATGTCAATGAGATGTAAATTGCCTTTGTGTATCCATGGTTGCCATAAAGTTATGTTGAAATCAATACATCAGTTGCAAAGAAATAACAATATTGCTCTATATGCATAATACATAAGTAATCAAGGGCAATAATTCTGTAATGAAGGGTCTGGTCTGAACAACTTCAACAAGGCATCAATATGCACATCTCCTCTTGGTATTAATGGTTCCCATAAAGTTTAATTGAATTCCAGCCAGTAGTTGCAGACAAGTCGCGCGGAAACAATTATTACTCTATATGCATACTACATAACTAATGAAGGGCCATGACTATGAGTTAAAGTGTCTGACAGGAACACGGCGATGATATGCGCATCTCCTCTTTGTATTGCAGGTCGCCATAAAGTTCGCTCTATATGCACACTGCATAACTAATCAAGGGCCATAACTCTTAGTTAAAGTGTCTGACTCTGACCAGAACAAGCCAACTATATGCGCATCTCCTCTTGATATTAATTTTTCCCATAAACTTTTGTTGAATTCCAGCCAGTAGTTGCAGAGAAGTAGCGCAGGAACGAATTTCGTTCTATATGCATACTGCATAACTAATCTAGGGTCATCACTCTGAGTTTAAGTGTCTGACCGGAACAAGGCGACGATATGCGCATTCTCTCTAGGTATTGAATGTTCCCATAAAGTTTCATCGAATTCAAGCCAGTAGTTGCAGAGAAGTAGCGTGGAAACGAATATTGTTCTATATCCATACTTCGCAATTAATCAAGGACCAAAACTCTGAGTTAAAGTGTCTGACCGGAACAAGGCGACGATATGCACATCTCCTCTTTGAATTGAAGGTTCTCATAAAAATTAGTTGAATTCCAGCCAGTAGTTACAGAGAAGTAGCACGTAAACAATTATTGCTCTGGTTGCATACTGCAAAACACATCAAGGGCCATAACTCTAAGTTTAAGTGTCTACTGGGACAAGGCGACGATATGCGCATCTCCTTTTGGTATTGAAGGTTCCCATAAAGTTTTGTTGAATTCCAGCCTGTAGTTGCAGAGAAGTAGAGCGGAAACGAATATTGTTCTATATGCATACTGCATAACTAATCAAGGGCCATAACTCTGAGTTAAATTATCTGACCGGAACAAACTGACGATATGCGCATCTCCTCTTGGTATTGAAGGTTCCCATAAAGTTTTGTTGAATTCCAGCCAGTAGTTGAAGAGAAGTAGCGCGGAAATGAATATTGTTCTATATTTATACTGAATAACATATCAAGGGCAATAACTCTGAGTTAAAGTGTCTGACCTGAACAAGGCGATGATATGCGCATCTCCTCTTAGTATTGAAGGTTCCAATTAAGTTTCGTTGAATTCCAGCCAGTAGTAGCAGAGAAATAGCGCGAAAACGATCTGTACCCTATATGCATACTGCATAACAAATCAAGGGCCATAACACTGAGTAGAAGGGTCTGACCGAAACAAGCTGACGATATGATATTGATGATTCCCATAAAGTTTCGTTGAATTCCAGCCAGTAGTTGCAAAGAACAAGTCCGGAAACGAAATTCGGACGGACGGATGGACGGAAGGACGGACGGACAACGCCAAAACAATATCCCGCTCCCGATTTCATCGACGGGGGATAACAATCACCGATAAGGGTGTATATATGTCTAAATAAGTTGATAAGATGATCATATACTATCCGATATTCCAAAACTTAATACAATAATACAGTCATACTAAATTTACAAACAGTTTTCATAATTGTCACAAGAGTGACAAAACGATATTTTTATAAGAGGTTGAATTAAAATTGTTATCTTACACAACAAGCAGTGACAATGCTTACATAATAAATAATTCTCCCGAATAAGCACGTTTTCATGTAAGTATAAAATATACCATCATCGTTGTCATTGTCTTTCAATATTCCCTGGTTGCAAATCTAAGCCAATCATTCGTAAGATAGGACACAGAACCCAAGAATTTAAAAACATTTTAAATTTTCCAGGTTTTCTTAAACGTTGAACCAACCATTCGTGCAGTTTCTCCTTCTTTTCTGACTCCGTTCGTAAGTTATTTACCGTGTCAGTCCAATCAAGCACGTGGAATTGAGTCAACGGTCTAGCGTCTCGTGGACAAGTATCCATTTTAAGTATTAAAACGTTGTCTCTAGATATTTTCGATGCTCCAATAAGAGATAACAAAGTATATTCATATTCCAGCTGCATACATATCTCGTTTTTTAAATATTCGGCAGAAAGAAGTATAACCAGCAATTTACTTTTGGTTATGTTTTCCTCAAATGCTATACGTCTGTGTTGGCCGGGCTTTACATTTTCACAATCACAAACTTTGTACCCTTTGGATTTTATTAGGTAATGTTTAATTGTATCTTCGGCGAAGCTTTTATCATTTGGAAATTCATCACTGTAGGATAGATAAATGTCAAATTCAAACGGCTTAGTTGACAACAAATGCATATTACTTATAAGATTTCTAACTTGTGTATGAAATATATGAAATAATAATTTATCTAGAATGCAATGACAAATCATAAACCACAAACAGTGGACCATTAGAAGACAGAAGAGGACTGAAGATTCCTTTAGTTGCATTATATCGTATTGTTTTAAAATTACATTCCGAAAATGTTTTTTGTGAAAATGAAATGTATCAATGCATTTGTAAAATGTCTTTAAGCTGTAGTTCATACGTTCACACCATATATAATCGTCAAGAAATTCTTGATAAAAAAGATCAGTCAGTAGCGGTTCAAAAGAAATTTTATGATGCATGGGAATTTCATTCAGCCAGTACAAAAATATATCATTTTTGTTCCTGTATATGATAGGACAGGCGCAAAATGACATGTGCAGTTTTATTACAAGCCATTGCTCCGTAATATCACTTAATTGCATTGACTGACCTGTTTTGAATATTGAATTTGCCAAAGCACCGCATTGGCATTTTTCAATCCGTTGCCAAAAGGAATCACTTAGAAATTCATAGAAGCCATCTTTATTTTCCATAACTACGGTTATATTATCCAGTTTTATAAATTCTCCTAAAGAAGCATGGATGATTAAATTACTATCCTGTTCAAAGAGATGAGTACATGCTATGGCTCTTATCGATATAATCTCACTTTGTACGAGATGTTTGTACGGCCTGTAAAAAGGCGTATTTTCACAATTTCTTAGATTGATACGCCTTTGTTTTACAAGTGTATATGTTCCAAAGTCATAAGTATTCACTTTTCTTATAATCAAATAAAAATCTGGTGGTTTTTTCACTTGAACATATTTAAATTCACTGATTTTAGAAACGGGTATATCGTTAAAAGTCCAAACATACAAACTACTCCTATCCCAATTGATATCCTTAACGGATAATAATACATGTTCGTTTAATATGGCTTTCTTCATGTCACATATTCTTAAATAGCTTTCTTCTGTTTTGTAAGATATTGCTGTTGTGCAGGTGTTTTGGATGCACTTTTCAAATCTATAAAGCAATGGATGGGAATAGTTGTTCATGCTAGTGGATCTATAATCAAACAAACTTTCATTTGAAAAATCTATCGTCTGTTGCCAACCGTATTCTCTGAACATAACGGAAATCTGTTGGTTCATTTTGATTATTCCTATTGGAAACATCAACATAGAACATATTTTCAGTACAAAAATTAGAAAATAACAGCAGACTTTCCTTCTGCCATACTTTTTCAAAAATCTTTGCCGTAGAACAATATACGATTGTAAACTCAAATATGCCTCCTTAATAGCATGTTCTAATTGCTTACAGACAGGTAATACAAAGCTCAAGTGACAATATTGGTGGAAAACAGTGAATATAAACGCAATTAAACTATAATAGCCAAACATGTACTTGCTTGTAAGATAAGCTATGATGGTGCATATATCATGATAATTGTTAAAAATATGGCTTTGATTTGATCCATTAATGAAAGGATAAGCACAACTGTCTCCAAAACATTCAACGCAGCTGAGAATTATATATAAGGAAATGGATGTTAAATTAGGACCCTCGTAACCAAAGCACAAAGGCCAGTATACTGCTATTAGTACGATGTAAACTATTTGTCTAAATATATCAATCCAGCTCGTTGTATTAAACGTTCCATAATACGGCATTTCATGTACTTTAAATGATATGATGAACAGACATACAATTATATCCGAATTAAGGTCTAAAACAATATGAAACAATACAACAAAGTGGCAAACAAACTTTCCAAATTCTAGTATACATTTCCCTGCTAAATTCTTCAATTGCAGCCCAACTGCGAAGTGTAATATACTCTGAAATATAACAGAAATTTATTTAGCGTTGAAATTACGTTGAAAAGTATGCCATCAATTTTCTTAAACAGTTATTATTATTATTTTGTTCAAAGGTACAATATTTAAAAAAAGAAACTCACACAAAACCTGTCATAGGAAAAATAGATGTTCGTATTCTTATTTTACTTGAAGGAAAGCATGTCTCAAATATTTTGTAGAAATATGTCAATGATTTTATTCTTGAAATACATGTAGATTTTAAGAAAAGAGTTTACACCGAATTTTTCAACAATCTGATTTGGTTTAGTAGTTTAAACACCAAGTTATGTTTCCAGCAATGTAGTATTAAATAGGAATACAGTTTCAATTTTATTCTTGAAATACATGTAGATTTTAAGAAAAGATTTATCACCGAATTTTTCAACAATCTGGTTGGTTTAGTAGTTTAAACACCAGGTTATGTTTCCAGCAATGTAGTATTAAATAGGAATACAGTTTCAGACAAACGTATTTTATAGTAAAATATATTTACCAGAAAGTGATGCATCCTTATCTTATAGCGTTGTCAGGTAAAAATCAATGCTTCATTACACAACACAACATCAGGTGTCAAGTTTTGTGTGACAGCCGTAAAAAGTTGACTCGTATTTCAATTCAGTGTTGTTATATTTTTTGGTCCTTTGGGATCATAAAATCCAGCATTTTTAAGTGTTGAGAATTGAGTACCGCTAAAGCCGGTGCTAGGGTGCGTGAGGGATGTTGCACTTGTTATTTTGCTGTTTTAATTCTTCCGAGGGATCACTCTTTTCCCAGATATTTCAACACATTTTATGACCTAAAATTAAAAGTTTAATGAACAATGATATTTTACTACTACAGAAAATCACATTCCAAACTTTCGAATGTTTCATTTCGGACAGTCGTTAAGAAAGTTGGTAAAAATTTTATTTTATATTTTCATTACATTTGTAGACATAGCTAAAATGGTCTTTAAACATGTTCTAATGTGTTAGTCACTTCATTCGTTTATTTGTCGTCGAATTTCTGTTTTGTCTTAGATTTAACATTTTACAAATGACGACTCTTCTGTGTATTAACCAAGTATGATATCATGACCGACATTTTATTTGTGTTTCAATAGTTTACTTGAATGATATTAATTGTTTTAAATCCCTAAAAAATGTCAACGAAAAAATCGAATCGTCGTACATGATGTAAAACAGAATACATGAACATGTGTATATTGAATATGAAATGTAAAATGTAGATCTGCTACTCGACACCCGTGAACCTTGTAATGTAAATAAAAAAGTAGATTGTTTAATTGAAATGTTTAGGTTACGAATTAAGTTTTACATCTGTGGGATAATTTTTGCAACATAAAGCGTGACTCTACTTTGCTAACATTTTATTTTAATAATTTATCAAGCGACTTTACTTGTTTTAATTTATTGAAATTAATTTTTAATTTCACTCATAAAAACGGTTTCACATTTTATGTTATAAACAACCAATATCATATAAGTGAATTAGTAAAAAGAATGAAAAAAAAATCAGTTGCCGAGCACTGACAGATCTTGTAGCATACATCTGGTCTAGCGAATCTGTTGGACCATACATTCAGGTAAACCACAACAAAACTTTTCAAGGATGCTAGAAATATGTCAAATGCAAGTATAATATTTCCTTTATACCATTCCTTCCCTTACATAAGAGTATGACTATACCTCAAACTGTTTTAATATAAAACAACAACTAGTTGCAATACAAATTCTGTATTTGAGTAAGCGTCTAGACAGTCAGATGACACTCGCTGCTCCTGAACGTAGTGAATGCAAACAATAATTACTAACATTATCAACATGAGGTTTTAACACTTCAATAAAAATATCTCGTAGATTAGAATACGACATTGGCTTATTTATTTTCCTTCTTCTGTATCCAGTTTTTGTTGCACTTATATTACAGAATAGAAAATAATCATCCAGAAATTCTCCCCACAATATTAATTTCTGAACATTTGCAACTGGGCATAACTTTGTACCCGTTTTTGCGATCAATACCCAAGCCCCATCTCTGTATTTATCTGTCTTGCTACTTTCAATGAAAACAGACATATAAGTAGAATTAAACACTATGTCTCTAACACGAATTTTTAAAAGTTCAGAACTTCTTAAAAAACCTGCGTATGCAATCAAAATAGCGCAGATAATTCGTTGACTTTTTATATTATACTCTACATACAATCTGTCATAAATACTATTAATAATTTCTACATTAATAGGTTCTTTCCTTTTAACTGGCTTTGACAGAAGTCGTTTACTAGCTTCAAGAACATTTAAAACCAATTTTGATTCTGTAGGCGAAATTAATCCATACATATCGTGAAACCATTTAATAGAATAAAAAGCTGAAACGATGGGGCTTGGCGAATTTACAGTCTGAACAAGAGATGCTAGATAAATTGCAACTGTCAGTATTTTAGCAGGCAAAGTATCCCTACTCCCCAACCCATTACACAGAGCCCATTTTTGAAAACGTAAAAATGCACCAGTATACTTTTTGTCCGTTCCTCGTGCTCTTGAATTACGCAACAGGTCCGGGAGCAAGTCCACTTTTCCCGCCAAAACATCCGGCAGTTCTTCAATATCTTCAGCGTATATCTGCAGAAATAAATGTAAAAAAGAAAAATGACAATAATATAAATCAGCGCAAACTCAAATTTATGCATTGTTATTATTATCTCTTGTTATTGTTGTAATTTTATATAACAAAAAATGCTATACAGCATTATGTTCTTGTAACAAGCAATACAAAAGGCGATCCCGCCGTATAAAGCAATACTGCTATGTGCGATACCGCAATTTTTCTTTTGCAAGGGAGACCATCCGGTTATTACTTAATAGAAATACAAACTTAATTATTTCCCTTATACTGCTATGTGCGATACCGCAATTTTTCTTTTGCAAGGGAGACCATCCGGTTATTACTTAATAGAAATACAAACTTAATTATTTCCCTTGAGTAAACTGTAATTTTAAAGCTAACATTCTAAATTTTAAATCGGTATTTCCAAAGATACCTTTTCCATTTTTACACTTAATATAAAAATGTCTTTCCGTAGGTAAATCAAACCAATCTACAACTTCTTTTATGAAACACCCATTCGGGCATATAAACGGCCAAAATAAGGCGGACTTCCAACAAGGAATAACTAATACTCCATGTGCATGATCACAAGCCAATTTCATAATTACTCTATGAATAACAGATATAGGAGGTACAAATAACCCAAACTGCCCTTCCCAGCTTTCCGAAAAAGCGTCGATCCCAAAACAATCTGGGTTCCAAAATCTTGAATAAAACTTAGTCAGTTTAGCATTGTAATATGACGCAAACCAATCAACATCTAATTGACCGAAACGATCAGTTATCATTTGTAATATATCAAACGAAATTCCCCAGTCATCAAAATCAGACAACCTCGATAAAAAATCTGCCTTTTCATTTTGTGTTCTGGGGACCCACTCTACTTCTAAGGAAATAGCATTCTTCATGCAATACTGAAAAATTGCATAAGCAATTTCTTGCAGTTCTTGCTTCATAGAACCCTTTAAAACAATAGCCTTAACCCCTTGATTATCAGTAAACCACTTAACACATTGACTTTTAAGGAAATGTCCTAGAGCCAACAATACTCTGTAGACAGCAACCAATTCCCTCCAAGTGGAAGATTTGGTGCGTTCTGTTTCTGACCAGACGCCATGGGATACCCCCATTTAAGGTATTAACCTAATACCCAGCGTAAACTGTGTCACTTGCATCAGAATACACTACTTTAGTACAGATATGAGATCGTTCAAGATCTTTCTTGTCTATACACGACAAGTAACCTTTCCAGAATAAAAGCTGTTCATAACTTTCTGCACTGAGTGAAATGCGCTCATCCCAATACCGTGCATTTAATACATCTAAAGTTAAATATCTAGTCATAATTTGAGATATATGGCCAATGACTGTCGCCATAGAAATAAACTGACCAACTGCACTAGCAACTTTTCTTACTTGAACTTAAACCTTCTTGTTAATGAGGCCAATCAAAAAATCAATAGTTTCTTGTGCTTTTAACAATCTACGATCGGGAATGGAAATAGTACCATTGATTGTATTCAAATCACACACAAGATACTCTAATATCTGTACAGGTTCCCATATACATTTGGTAGCATTAGGTACGAAACCCGAATTAAGTAAATCTGTTTTTATAATATGACTTAACCTCACAGTATTATCAAATGAATACGCGCACCCTAATCCATCATCTAAAAACATTGTAACAAGCAATCCTTCTCCACGCCACTTATTTATCAGAGGCCTACACAATTTCGTGAACAAATAACAGGCAGACGATAAACCAAAAGGAAGTACTAAAAACTTATAATATATGACATTGTCATCTTGGTCTTTCCAACTAAAACCCAAATACTCTGTATGCGGTTCAAATATTTGAACAAAATGATATGCACTTGTTAAATCAAATTTTATCATAAAACACCCTTTTTTAATTAAGGAAAGAGCAATTTTTATATCTTCATATTTAACACTTTGCTTCCACAGGTGCTTGTTAACCTCTCTCAGGTCAAGTATAAGACGTTTTTTACCTGAATTTTGAACTGATACGGTAAGAGGGTTAACTACATAGGGAATTTTCGAACATTTTTTTTATCAAATGTCTATCAAGTAAATCATTTATCGCCTCAGAGACAAAATCTTGCTCTAATAATGCTGATTTATTATTTTTGCAAATAACATTAACTGGTTGAGAATACAATGGAATCTTATATCCTTTGTCAATAATATCTAATATGAAATCATTACAACCAATTTTCTTCCAAAAATCAATATGACTTTTTAATCTGCCCTTAACAATAATATTCTTTTGACCTTGTTCATATTCATGATATTTATGTGTAAACCGTGAACAATCATACTCATCTTTCATAGAAATGTCTGTATCTTGACAACTACTTCCTTGCTGTGGCTTGTCCGAAACCGGAAGTTGCTGATGACTGCGCTCGTGGACAATCTCTTCGGAAGTGGGTGTTCTCTCCGCAATGAAAACATGGCCCTGGGGTGACAGGGCCGCCGTGGAAGCCGCTTCCGGTACCATAAGCGAAGTTGGAGCCGTATCCGTATGGCAAGACTGGAGCAAATGAGGGACGAAAATTACGTCCCCGGCCCGACATCCCGCTTTGTACTGAAGAATATGGCTGCTGAAAACTAGGACCAACAGGACGCACAATGTCACGTGCGCCACGCCCTTTAGTGGAAGAACGTTTACGTTTAAGTGCACGATTTTCCGCTTTATTGATCTTGGCTTCATCGTCGCTATCGCTAGCTACAGGATTGCACTTATACTGACGCACCGTATCCCACCCAGCAGGGGAACTATCTGCTATCCTTATGTCTTTATTTCTAACGTGCAACTTCTCAGCCAACTCTTTCAGCTGGTCACCACAATATTCAAATTTGCCGTGTTCAATAGCCCACGAGGCCTGCTTAACAATGTCCGCAAGTTCACTGTTGAAACAATACTGCTGCTTATTACCTTCGAACTTCCACTTTATCTCCTGTTCAGCTTTTAAATGTTTTACTTCTGAAGAAACAGAAACGTTGTTATTGTGTACTTCTTTCTTCAAACTGGAAAGCTCCGACAATATCACATTTAATTGTTCATGTATACCTGTATTATTCATACTGGAACTGTTAGTTTCATCGCCCGAAGCCATAACACGTTGTAAACAAAACCGGTTTTAAAATAAGTGTACAGGTCAGTCTGACTGTCCAAAGCTGAATAATTTATCAAGCGACTTTACTTGTTTTAATTTATTGAAATTAATTTTTAATTTCACTCATAAAAACGGTTTCACATTTTATGTTATAAACAACCAATATCATATAAGTGAATTAGTAAAAAGAATGAAAAAAAATCAGTTGCCGAGCACTGACAGATCTTGTAGCATACATCTGGTCTAGCGAATCTGTTGGACCATACATTCAGGTAAACCACAACAAAACTTTTCAAGGATGCTAGAAATATGTCAAATGCAAGTATAATATTTCTCACTACATGTCTTCTTCTTGGAAAGGAAAGGAAATACTTACTGTATACTTATAAGTTATCGAATCATTGACTAGGCATATTGATTTTGTCCGAAAAGTCATGATGATAGAGAATAGAATCAACTACATAGAGTTCAAACTATTCTTGAAAACCTAAACATAGTGAATATACTAACGTTACAAAAGAAGGTACGCGATAGTGAAACATTCGTCATTTTACTATAGTTATTGGTATGTTATCATGATATGCTACCTATGATGATGTCATTTAAAAGGCAGATATAGTCATGTAGTAGTGATATTTAAATAAGGGAGATAAATCTCTGGCGCATGCACTCTATGGTAATATGTACTGCGGAGTAACCCTTCTAGTAAAATCTAGTAATTGTATAAACAATGGCCAAACGATGCTTGTTTTATGGTCTTTTAATCTTTGTTTTATATGTATTTAAGACCAAAACAATGTTGTGTTAAAAATATTTAGATAATTTTGATTTAAAAGCATTATTTAGAAGATTCCTAATTTTAAAGCGGTTCTGTAATTAAGCTTTTAAAACAGTACTTTTATGCATTAATTTGCAAATAGGTATTCATTCTACTAAGTACTCAGGACGAGAGTAAACTGTGTTAACTTACGACATGTTAAATGAGTACTTCGATAACTTTTTTAAAATATGTAGAATAGTTTTGATTATGTCAAGCCGAAACTGTTAATAAAGTTATATAGTCAAAGAGTAATTATTGAATAGTCAATTGATGTTTACATTCAGTATGCATTATCTTTGAAATTTAGCATTCCTTAAGGTTTATGATGAAACATTTACCCCATGGTAAGTTTGTTATATTTAATTTAACAGAGTGTAATTTCAGTACATTTCGCAAACGTAGGTAGGCGCCATTTCAATTGCCGGTAGTGTATTTGCTATAGAGATAATTGCGATACAAACAAACATTAGTCGATTCAATAAAAGCAAACAAATACATAAGAAACGTGATAATAAGAGAGAGAGCACAGAGCAATATCTTACCTGAAATTGTCAAAACCATTTTCGTTGCTCCAATATATTTATTTCTATTATCTAAAACTCCGAAAAGATGAAAACACAGGTTTAAAAATCTATTTTTGTGTTATGCTACAAGCTACCGTATGCCAGTATACTGCTCAACATAAACTACGATGTAACACTGGTAACATGACAGCCGTGTGTAAAATAATTATTTACTGCTTGCAAGCATAGTAAAACAAAACATAAATGATAAAACATCGGACAGAAAAAAAAAATATATAAAATACCCGCAGATGTAACTAGTAGGGTTGATGCGTAGGTGATTACAATAACTGGGTACCTTAAAGAACATTAATAAATGTATTCGTAAAAACATTGTTATGAGACTTTAAAAAATAATTCGTTGTATTTACAAGTATAACTAAGTTCCATATTGAGAGGCAAACATGATATTAAACTTTCCAAAATTTTGAATTTATACATTATTTTAAGCTTTTGAAAGAGAAATGCTGATTTTCGGATATAGGTTGTTTCTTTTCACCGTATCTTCGTGTAAGTTTTCGGGCATTATCAGCATCTCTTACCTGGTGTTTGTTGGACTTGATATCTGTGTGATGCTTCACTTAAAATCAATAATTTACAATTTTTTTTTACATCTTTATGTGTTAAACCAATTACTTATTTCGTAACACTCATTGTATCTTTATTTTTTTTCATTCTTTATTCTGTTAATGTCCTCAAAATAAATACAGCAGGTAGTCACAGGAACAAAACTTTTCTCCTTATAAGAAATAAACTGGTGGTTTCCGATTTTTTAGAGCGTTTCGATTACACAATAGGTGTCACAGTGTTCTCTGGAAACGTAAAAGAATATCTGAAATGAATGACCTAGACTTCTTGTTTCGATCATACAATATAAACAATATCTGTAATTGTATATTGCAGGGTTTGTTCAAATCACATGATTTCTTTTAAACATACCTAGTAATTTTGACGGCGTATAAATTTCGTTCAATATAATATAGATGTATTTCCGCTACAAACCAAAAATATATAGAATGTATAAAGAAATTCATTCATACTGGGACTTATCGTGTACAAAATATCATTATAATATTTTTGACATTAATTTGCCAAAATATCTCTTTAAAGCGCCTAACAACATAAATAATAAATAATAATTGCTCTGACACATACGCACGCACGCACGCGCGCACGTACACACGTCACACACAAAATGAAACGGATGCCAAACACCCATATATAAAAAGAAAACAAAGTTTAACGCGACGTATGCGCAATTAGAAAGAAAATCTAAATTGGCTTTGTCATCTTTAAGTGTTGGGTACTTAACCACGGATGGTTATATATTTCAAAGAAACTTTGTTGAGGTTCAGGAGAATGGAAATGGACCATCATGAGAAAATATTTTATCGATGGCACACTGTCGGTAACAATATTTAATGAACACGTATTAACTTCCGGTACATCGTTTTGAACAACAGCAACAATTTTCAAGCATTAAACACCGCGAGTATTAACAAACATATACTGATTAATGTGCTATTATTTTGAATAGGATAAGATAATATAGAATAACACACATTTAGATTTAAACTATTTACTGAGTTTGGGATGTTGCACTTATTCATTATCCCTTATGTACAGACTCGATCAAACCGTGTATGCAATTTACACGTAATTTTGTTGTGATTAAAGCTTCCGAGGGATCACTTTGTTTCCAGATTTTTAGATTTCTTTTGGCAGTATTTTGTCCAATGGCTGAATAAAACATTTAATACAATGTATTCCGGATAATCCTAAATAATATACATTTACTATAAGATTTCAAAATGTCTAAAGCCCATAAGGCTGATTACATTCCGAGCAGTCGAAAGAGTATTTCTTTTATCAAAAATCGTGACTTAAGCTCGGAAGTAAAGTATGTTTCATAAGATATAATCAATGAAAATTATATTTTGAAAAAGAGACAAAATGCAGATCAGTTAACATATCTTTTAATTTAATAACTGATTGATACATAAACATCTGGCAACAAAGTGATTCCCCGAAGCATTAAAAACAGAAAAAATACATGAAAATTGCAGACTCATGTATGTGATAGATAATGAAAAGTGCAACATCCCTCATGGCACCCTAGCACCGGATTGAACGGTTCTCAAATATCATTCATCACATGGTTGAATTCTCTCCGGACAATCAGAAGAGAAATCAACTAACAGGAACTTATTGACATTACTGAATAACAATTACTATAAGCACTTGTCTCTGAAACAAAGTAAACAGTCACAAATGTGAATCCAGCGAAGATGTCTTGTTTCCATGATGCAATTTGTTCTTAGATACAGCTGAAAATAAAAATTAAGAAAGCACAACAGAAGCAGAAAATCATTTCAGGAGGGAAAGGGAGTGTTTTAAGCGTTTATTTTGTAATGTACGAGTACATTACGATGTAGACTTGACACACGTGGCTTCTAAGGGAGAAAACGAGGAGAACTTATGACATTACAAGATGACATGATTATCTCTCATCTAATATAAAAACATGAATACATTTTAATGTCAATGTTAAACAAAAATACTTTATACGTTAATGTGCAACATAAATATTGTGACGATAAATTGCCCACTTATCATATGAATATGTTACATGTTGATAAGCTGATTTTGGTTCAGCCCTTACTTTGTTCAATGAGCCAATGTCGGATGTAAAAAATAAGATCATCTTTAAAGTTATTAACGTACTCACATATTTGGGATGATAGATTTAAGTGTTTTAGGCCTAAACAGAAAATATTAAATTTCTTTGTTTTAACAAAATAATATTTATATTCAGTCGCATATAGTATTGGTAATAAAAGAGTTGTTTTGAAGCCTTTGTTATATGTAGTTCAAGGTTGCAGAAATTCCACTTGCTAGAAAATTGAAATAATCGAAGACTCTAATGACGTCAATATGTTCACATAAACTTCGTTGTTTTAAATTATTTATTTTGAAACGAGCATTTTATATCTATGTTGGAAAGAGCTTTTTTTACTATTTGAAAAACGTATTGTGTGACAAAATATAATTGAGTCGAACAATGATTTAAATAAACTGCTTTCAATTTATTTTTATTATAATTATTTCAATAATTATCGTGGCAAGTAATGATGATGACTATCATAATGAAGATGATGAAGATGATAATGATGATGATAATTATGATGAATATGACGCAGATAATTAAAACATCAATTCATCTACACACATATAACATCATGAATACACTACCGTTTCTTCGAACGATACATGGAGTGAAACATTCCACCGGTGCGGTGCACAAGTAAGTAAACTTCATCTCTAAAATTTACTCACTATCAAAGTAACTTTCAAAATGAAAAGACACGAGGACAAATCTCTGAAGTAAAACATAAACTTAAAAAAATGCAAAGACATATCAATAAAAGTAGAGATTTTCAATGACAGAAACATGTACATGCTTGAAAAAAGGTTAGAAAATACGTATACATACTTGATCAAACTTAAAAATGTCTAAGAAACTCAAAACATTTTTAGCCTTAACTTTTCTCAAGTAGTGCTATTAACTTGACCCGTCGACTCGAAAATTTTTTTGTATGTATTACTTTGATATTGTGATAACCACTGTTAGATCAAGTCCAGATTCGCTTTACTATAACTAGAAGGTAAAACATAAGTTTATATTTCATCGTTATTTATATTTTCACTAATTTTATTTTTTGTTACATTTATAATATTTTTGAAACTCTCGTGTATTTTAGATCTGAACTCTAAATCCGAAAAGGAGCCATTAATACTTAATGATAAATATAATGATATTTTTAAAAGATTTTAATAGTTTAATGCCAGATCTTTAGAAGATATTAAATCATTACTTGATTATATAATAAAGTATCTTCTTCATTTTGGCAAAATCTTTATTAACTCTGTAGAAATATAGGCAACGTAAGACGTAAAATATATATGTATATTATTCATTCTCAAAATGGCTCGATTATTTAGCCAATTTGAGAATAAATTATACCACATATTATGAGATTTAAATATTTTTACAGTTGAAAAAAGGCATATCCAACTATGAAATGTGCACACATAGTAATCCTGCAGCTTTGCTTTATTGCTGCACCATGTGCAAAACTGTCTCATAAGCAGCTAGAGCAACGTCTACAGGCAATGCAGACACTAATATTTCAGGTAAATATGTAATCTCCTACGCAGTGATCTCCCCTTACAGGATTAGATACTGACCGTAGCGTAACCAGTGCGCGGAGTTTGGTAAATATGTACCTGGTATAACTTAGTAAATTTGATACTTAAATATTCATGTCAAGAGAAGCATTTAATAAATTTCTGTTATTTTATGTTCGAATCACAAACAAGAGAAAATGGAAGAAAAACAAGAAAATAAAGAAAGACATAGAAAGGGGTAAGAACACTGTAATAAATCTTTCTAATAAACAGCTTCGAATCACAAACAAGAGAAAATGGAAGAAAAACAAGAAAATAAAGAAAGACATAGAAAGGGGTAAGAATACTGTAATAAATCTTTCTAATAAACAGCTTCGAATCACAAACAAGAGCAAATGGAAGAAAAACAAGAAAATAAAGAAAGACATAGAAAGGGGTAAGGACACTGTAATAAATCTTTCTAATAAACAGCTCAATAACACTGAATCTTGTTACTTGTTAAAGGTTTAAAATTTTGCCCAACACCAAAACCTCATAATAAACTTCAACTTAAACAAGATGTTTTTGAATTTACAAGAAATCCTGATTGAATGAATATTTTGCAGCAAAACAGGAAAATAGTGAGGAAAATGAAAACAATACCACCAATAATTATGACAATAACAGTAAGAGGAGAAACAAATCTACTTTTATTCCCCCTTCTAGTAGAGATTCCAATCTTGATTTTTATATTGAAGCGATAACAAATGAAATTCTGTCAAACAGCAAACACAATAGATATAAAACAAATTTATCACCAGAAGAGTTGAGGGCCTTGCAAACCTTACAAAAAGACAAAAATATCATTACAAAAAAAGCTGATAAACGTTCTGTAATTGTTGTTATGAACCGTACTGAATACATGAGTTAAATTTACAGACAGCTTGAAAACTTGAAAATAATCCAACTGAACAATTTAAAAAAGAAATCTATGAGGAAATTTATCAAATGGACAATATAAGTTACTCTATTAAAGAATCTTTGGTTCCTGATAGTAGCAATAGAGTTCCAGCTTTTTATATTCTACCTAAAATCCATAAACAATTCAATTCTGATCTACCACTCGGTTACCCTGGAAGACCAATAGTATCTGGATGCGGTTCATTAACTGAAAAGATATCATCGTATGTCGATAATATACTCAAACCACACATGGAATCATTACCCTCATATGTCAAGGATACTACAGATTTTATCAGAAAAATACAAAATATAACAAATATTTCAACAGAATCATTCTTAGTTACAATGGATGTATCATCTTTATACAGTAATATACCTCATAATGATGGAATCAAAGCATGTCAGTACTACCTTAACCAGAGAACAGGACAACAACATTCAGTTAAAGATATTTTACATCTTATCGAAATAGTGCTTACAAAAAACAACTTCCAGTTTGGTGATGATAACTATATACAAAATTTAGGAACAGCTATGGGAACTAAAATGGCACCATCTTATGCTTCATTATTTATGGGAAAATTTGAAATGGACTTTTTAAATACATGTGAAAGAAAACCCTCAATATGGCTGCGATTTCTTGATGATGTTTTTTTCATTTGGGACCACAGTGAAGAGGAGCTTATTACATTTTTTAATGAAATTAACAAGTATCACAACACTATTAAATTTACTTATAACTACTCAAAAACAAATGCAACATTTTTAGACGTAAATTTGGAAAAGAAAGATAACTGTGAAATTGAAACTAGTGTCCATGAAAAAATAATCAATGCCCATCAATATATTGAATTTCCTTCATGCCATCCTTTGTCATGTAAAAAAGGTATTCCATTTAGCCTGGCTAAATTACATCAAATAACAACATATATGAAAAAGACTGTGACAAACTACGAGGTTATTTCCGTGCCAGAAACTATCCAGAAAATATCATTACAGACACAATTACCAGAGCATCAACTTTATCGAGGGAGGATACATTAAAATTAAAAGACAAATCAGAAGAACGTGAAAATATTATCCCCTTTGTGTGTACATATAATCCATCTTTACCTAATATAGGTAAAATAATTAACCAATATTGGAACCTATTGAAATTTTCTCCAAATGAAAGTGTACGTAAATTATACAAATACAAACCAATTGTTGCTTATAAGAGACCGAGAAATTTACAAGACAATTTAGTTCATACTCATTTAAATGCCAAACCCATGGTTGGTTCAGTATCTAAATGCTGTCGACCTCGTTGTACTCATTGTAATAATATTGTTGAAACTGATAATTTTTCAAGTACTACTATACCTAAAGAATTTGCTACAAAACGTGATTTTTCATGTATATCTTCAGATGTCATTTATCTTATAACTTGTAAAAAATGTAAAAAACAGTATGTTGGTCAAACTCAGCAAAAATGTAGTCTAAGAATGAATAGCCACAAATTTGATATTAAACACTTTCCTGACACTATTACCAATGTATCTGAACATTTTAATTCTGAAGGGCATTCTATCAAGGATTTTTCATTTATGCCAATTGATAAAGTAAAGAATAATTGGCAAAGATTATTAAAAGAATCTTCATGGATGTATAAGCTAGGTACAATTATTCCTGATGGCATGAATTCCAAAATACTTTATTAACTTTGAGGATTATAATTCTTCATTTTAATATATTTTTTTTATAAAAAATTGTATTTCTATTTTTTGCTTAATATGACTTAAAACTAATTTCATGTCATTATGTAGTTTATGCTGGTTTTCTTATTTTACATTGCTTTTTACTGCATCTCCACCAGTGTTTTGTATCTTTTATAAAGATCCTACATATAACATTTATACGCCAAATTATGTATTACATTTTGACGTCGTTGTCCTTGACGTCATATGACGTTGACGTCATTTCCTGTAAACAAAGTATACCTGATGAAGACTTTTGAGTCGAAACGTTGTATATTTTTCAAATAAAATAATTACATTTTTAAATTGAAACTGGAGTTGATTTCTATATTCAAACTTACTTTATGTTATTTAACAAAAAATACATACCTTGTAAGAATACATAAAATACATACCTTGTAAGAATACATAAAATACATACCTTGTAAGAATTTATTTAATGGTTGTAATGACCTTAATACAAAGACCTTTTTATATCGTCTCATTACTTTAAGCCCTTACATGTTATATGAATATTTGGATAAAAACATTGATATATACATCTTTTGCAATTATAGCTCTATTGACAATCGTTATAACTTTAGGGCATTTGTATTTCATAGGGAATCAAAATTGCATTTTGCATGTGTGACATTTCTAAAGAATGAAAAAAAAAATGATTTTGAGGATAAATGTGTCTTCAAATTTGCCGTGTTGGGCTTTCTTTAGGGATTCTGTATTTATCTATTTTAAACAATTCGTTTGAATGAAATGAGCATTGCTGTGTGGCGTTTGTTTGTTTTCGTTATTCTGTAAAGATCTACAAATGTTCTTCTTTAGTTTATTTTCATATTTACAATAATTGAACTTCTACGTTGCATTCATTTTTATATTAAACAAATGTATTTAAGCTCAAATGCGAAACACGTTTTTGCAACATATAAAAATCACGTTCGAGAACTAACAAGTACTGATATCATATGAAAAAAATATGGTCGGGACCCAAGACGGGCTCGAACCCATGATCCCTGGGTTGAGAGGCAGATATTTAACTCCTAGGTCACCACTTACTTCCCGCCAGTAAGAAGAAGCACACAAGCCGAATCATTTCATTTAGTAGACTTTGCAATATTAATGCTGTCAAAAGTTCTGTTCTTGAGAGCATGAGTCTTTAAAGAATAGTTTGAGTGCTCTGTAAAAGTTGCCAATCGTTGAAAATATACCCCTTACTTAACATTTTCATACTAGAACAACTGAAGACTATCATTTTGATAAATATAGATATGAGCTTTAATTCGAAGAAACCGTCAAGTTAATAATTTTTCTTTTTTACTGTTTTGCTTTAGAATTGGGGAATTTTCATAACACGTTGATGTTTTTGGGTGTTAAATTGTAAACTGTATAACTTGGAATTTTTTTTCAGGATACGCAAATAATGAAAGAAGGGATAAACAAAAATGCCGAAGGTATAAAAGAATTAGTTGAAGGCATACAGAAAAATGAAGGAATAATAAATAATATTGAATCAAAAATAAACGGGCATTCTGATTTGCTTCACGAAACCCTATCAATTCTAAAGAATACTAATGTACCGACTACGAAATAGAAAGATGTGAATATCTCGGATCTACATAAGGACCCAAAGACACATATCACTCAGTCAGATATCAAAAGATTGCAGAATGCATTTAAAGAGCTGAAAATGCATTCATTGTTTTTGCAAGTTAACACCTTTAATAAGTTGGAATCATTTATTGAAAAGCAAAACTTATTCATGAACAATATATCTTTGTATTTCGAAAAGTGTGGGTCCAAAACAAAATCTTGTATTTGTGAAAATTTGGAAACGCTCATAGACACATTGAATCCCCGTGCAAAAGGTTATGATGAAAGTGAAAATAAAACAACGTCAGCCGAGTATAGTGAAATTCTAATGAAGGCTAAAACAATATTGAAAGAAGTTATCAAGGGTCATTCCATGAAAACAGATAGTTTGTCAGCTATAACATCTCGCCAAACGGATTCGGAGGATACAATTCCAGCAAGCTGTTTCAAAGTTGTTTATGAAAAAGAACTTGATGTAGCAAATGATCATGGAAATAATAGTTGTTTCAATATCAATGCACAACCAGGCAAAAAGGTAACCTTCCATTGTGGCAATAAGAATATTCGTATTGCAGACGCAGTAGTTACGGAAATTGCGGTCGAAGGACGCGTTGAAGTCAGATATAACAACCACTGGGGCACAGTATGCTCGGCTTATAATTACTTTGGCGAGAAAAACGCCAATGTAGCATGCAGAGCAGCTGGATTTACAAGGGGCGTTGGAGGATATAATGTCCCAACAGGATCGGGTCCAATTTGGCTTTCGCGTCTTTATTGCAATGGTCAAGAACTTGATTTATTTGATTGTGATAGACAATATGGTATTAGCGGATATAATTGTGATCATTCCCAGGACGCATTAAGCACATGAATACACATTCGGCAAACATATATAAACATGTATAGATCTCTGTCAACTCAAGCTATCATATATAGCTATCATATATGAAATACATTAGTCGATAAATAAAAGTTCTGCAAACACAAGCGTAAAATTATAAAATATTTTATATAATATTTAAGGCAACTGTGACCTTGCCAAAATAAGGAAACCACCCAAAGTATCAACCTTCAAAATGTGAAAAACAATTATCAGGTTATAAAGTCTACATGAGCAAAACTAAAACTTAAGAAATATTTTTTGTTAGCGCTGGAAACTTTAAAATTGAAACTAGTAGCCCTTACCAGAATATCAACTAAAGTATCTGCCTACTGAATATGGAAGACATTGATAAAAAAATGAAGGTTGCAGTAGCAAAGTTAATAAAAATATTTTTAGCACCTGCAATCTTGACCTTGACCAAAGTAGAATGGCTTAAACCGCTCCTTACATATCGTCACCTATCTACAAAGATGAAAGATGTCCGTCAATTATGGCTATTACTTAAAAGTGTAAATAAATCTATTTTAAGCACTGGAGAGAATTATTTTGAATTTTTGTAACCTCTTTCTGACTAGGATGTGACTAGTATTCTAAATGGCCGTTTTTTTCATATTCTATATGCATGGATGGATTTGAATATAACTTAGCATAAATGTTTTGCCGCGTTTAGTTGACTTGGCCCGCGCAAAATGAAGGTCAATGTTTAGATCACAAGAGATCAAAAGTTAAAAAGAAAAATTAAAATTTGTTTGTTGGCACTGTATTTTGCTTATGCTTTGAAGTTTTATGCTTAGTGGTCGGTAGATATTTATTGAGGCCGAACTAGTTGTAAAAATGGCTTTTTGTTGTTTGGGTGCGCCTGCGTTGAACATGCATCTGAACTTGTCTATGCCATAACTTCTTTGTGCATGTAAAATTTTCAAAAATCATGCATTGAGTTTTTAAGGCACATATATTCGTCACGAGAGTGCGTTGCATATTAACCAGGTCACTTAGTCATAGTCATGGTCACCTTAGATGATACAATGTCAATATCTTGCCTTGGGTATAAGCAGAAGTGTTGCAAACAATATATTAATCTCACTTATGTATACTGTAAACGAGTTATGTACATCTTAAGCTTATAGGTTCAATTTGATTAAAGACCAGCGAGCTTGACATTCTGCCATTGGGCGTGCCTTGTTTTAGATATAGCAGTTGCTTGTATAATTTTAAACGAACTACGTATTATATTGTAAATGAAAGGAATTGAGTCAACTATGTTTGGGAAGCACAAGAAGTAGAAAATTAAAATAAAAAAGAAATGTTTGTTCAGATCTGTTTTAAGGTTAAAATACCAATAACTACACATTTGGAGACAAAACGTAAAAAATTTATAACTGAACTCATTTTATACTTATGCTTAGCAGGTCTTTTGGAGAAGAAACTTATATTGATTGTATAACTATTAGTACATTTCGTAGTGAAGTTGTTCTACTTACAACCTCGTTATTGAAATTGGTAGACATTTAAATATGCCTTGTAACTCACTTGCAACTGGGCTCCTTGCCGCTGGTTCTTGTTGCTGGGTCGTGTGGGTGTTGCGTTCATTGAACGCCACCTTTCCTTGTTGATCTTTTTTTATCATATTTTGTAAAAATTGTACATATACTGAAAATGAGACTAATTTTGTAATTACATATCCTTTGTACATCAGAGAAGTTTAATATTCCATCAAAATATTAAAGTAAGCATTCTTTGCATATATTTTATATGTTGATTTCTACTAAAAAACGTAGATGTAATAAAAACGATTGCAATGTATGTTTACCAAAGTCAGTCAAAAATTTAACTAATCACAACTGTAAGCATCAGTATTAGAACTTTATTGTATACATGTACGAGGGGTTATCCAAAAATTCGTGGACTTTTTAAATATCTTTTTAACAGCAACGTGTATTGTAATGAAATTTTATCAGCATACATTGTAGAATATTATCAACACATTTTGAAAGAAACAGTCAGTTGTGTCCATTAATAATGATTTCATGTTGCTTTTAAATAAGCACATACACGGCACCCGGCGCACGGTAGAAAAACATAGTAAGTCATCGTATATTTTTGCTAAAAACACTTAAAAAAATAACGTAGAAAACCCGCTGAACATCGCATGTTTTTTCTATGATGATCATTTAAGTAATTCTTTAAAATAATGGACGTCATTTACGTTTTTTTTGTTGATATCGCTAGGAAACGCCAGACCGCCTTTATTGTTTACAACTGTAAATGACGGACACGCCGGTAATTAGAAAATCGCAAGATCATATAACGATCATAAATTTTGTTGTAATTTGGGGGCTTACACCTTTAAAAACATTTCATAAATTCAGCAGACGGGGAACAGAGAAAAGAAAATTTCCAAATCATTTAGTGTGTTAAAAAATGGCAAAATAAATTTAGTGATTTGACATTACTTTGAGAAGCAGTTAACCGTCATTACTGCCGTAACGTTGAAGCACAAGTTGTACGTTAATATTATGACGTTGACGTCAATAACTTTTTGGAGTCGCCGCTGTCGCCGCATGTGTTTATGTAAAATTAAATATTGTTGGAATGTAAAAAAGCTACTCACATGAATTTTCGTGTTAAAATTTTTATTAATTCTTCTAGGCCAGTGTAAGAATTTCAAATTAATATCTCAAATATATTTTACGCAACAAAGAAAGTCCACGAATTTTTGGATAACCCCTCGTATGTTCGACATTATTTAAATCTTCCTGTCAACACATACATGTTATTGTTATATACTGCAAAATGTTGTATATGGGACGAAGGCCTTAGAACGAAATAAACTTTGAAACATTTGACAACTTAAAAGCACCTTTCCAATATATTTTGCCTGCCATAGTTTAAAGACATCAATCTATTTAAAGATACATTAGCAAGTAAAATGAGGTTGAATTAGCAAAGAAATTAATTACGCAATTTCTTTATGTACCTGTGACCGTTATCTTGACAAAAAATTCTTTGAGCTCAGCCCTTATGTATCTTTATGTTGGTATCTTATATGAAGATGTCGATCAAAACATAAAGGATCAAAACATGAAGCCAAAAACGTTGAAAACTATTTTAATACTGGTGACCCCTTTTTGATCACCCTAATAGGGAGAAAGTGTCAAAATATATTTTACGTTAGAGGACAACGCAAAGTATCCACCTCCAAAATATAGAAGATTTCTGTAGATAAATGAATTTGCTCTGGCAAACTGTAGAAAAGTGCAGCGAAACCAAGGAAGAATACGGAGGCACGGACTTATCAGCAACTGTATCTCACCGAATTTTCCAGTGGAGCATAAAATAGCTATTCGCTTTAAGATAAATAGATAACTAGTTAGATAAAACCCCAGTAACTTTTTAAATTTTTATGCTCTTTTTCCAAATTTTGGTAACCTGGAAGGAATAAACCCGTTTGCAGACACCCTTTTTATTAATTTTTTTATCAAATTTTGGTTAAATTTTTGTCCAGCGCGCGCCCCTTTTAAAATTTTTCCTTTTTCTCCATTAGGACAAAGTGTAACCAAGGGACATTTAAAAGCGGGTTTAATTAGGGATTTAAAATTTAAAAGAAAAATTTTTTTGAACCAAAAGACTATACATTTTGCCCTCCATTCCGGGCCTAACACTGGTTTGGGGAAAAATTTAATCTTTTTTTATTTTTTAAAGAAAAAAAAAGGGACTTTTTCATTAACAAAGGGGGTAAAAAACAAAAAAATAAAAAAAAAGTTATTCATTTAACAAAAAAAGTATAACAATGTTTTATTTTTCCTTTTGCTAAAATGCGGGAATGCCGATGCTTTTATCTTTTTTCTTTTTCCCCATGGGGAAAGTTTTATCCAGTGGGTTTCCCCTTTCCCAATGCAAAAGGACACAATTCATTTTAACGTCTTAACGTGATAAAAACCCCAAAGTTTTTGGTGTGTTTTCCCACCCTTCTGTAAATTGAAAGGGGCTCGGGTTTCTTTCCCTATTATACTAGGCCCTGATAAAAAATTGGGGGCTTTGTTTTATCCTCCAAAAAAACCCAAACTTTCCTTATACAATTCCAATAAAAACTCGAAAAAGAGGGTTTAAACCAAAATTTTTTGCCAATAACAATCCCTTTTTGGGAAACCCATTTATCCCTTTGTCTTTCCCCAAGGTTTTAAAATAAAATTTACACGAATCACGAATACATGACTTTATATAACTAAACTAAGATCTTAGTCACTTTCGGTAAAAACACTTGTAACTCTAGGTTGTGTAGATAGTGACATATATAGAGGATATTTTTTTGTTTGTGTGTAAGATAAAATTTTATTTCATCGAGTGAGCTAGAAAAACAATATTTACTGTTTTTAAAGTTCACTACTAATGTTTTTTAAAGTTACTTCTAAAACAGTTGAAAATTTTTTTAGATTTTGTCTTTTTTAAAAATCTTTTCCATGTACATGAATGTTAAAATTAACTTTCTATTGAATCCAAAAAAAATTTTCTTTCTGAAAGCCCTTGTTTATAAATTTAAAAGAAATATAAAAAAACCATATAGGGGAAAACCATAATACGGGTAAAATTTTAATTTGTTTTTTTTTTTTAAAAGAAAACTGCCAGTTTGTTAAATGACACTATAGACCAATGTGTCACCTTTTAATGTATTTGTTTTTAAAAAAAAGGGACATACCCTATTTTGTGGGGAAGTGGGTACATTTTATTTAATATTTAAAAAAGACACTTTGTTAGCAATTTTAAAATTTTTCTAATTTTCAAATGGAGTTTTTAGTGTATTTTTAAAGTTTTTAATAAATTGGGGGCATTTTTATAATTTTTTTTTAAAGTTTTAAACGGAGAAACCCCCTTTTTTTAGGTTTTGGGGGAGTTTTTGTCCCTTTAAAAGATTGAATTTTTCTCAAATTCCAAACCTGACAAAAAGTTTTGGGAGATATCATATTTGAAACCTCATGCCTTGACTTTGCATGTTTTCTCTTTTAGGGGCAAAAACATTGTCCATAAAACCAGGGGATTCTCTTTAAATATAAATTTAAGAGTTTGTTTCCCAAGTTTTTATTCCTTATTTTACAAAGGGGATAATTTTAAATTAAAAACAATTTAAAAATTTAAAATTGAATCCCGATTTTTTGAAATTTTACTTTTATAAATATACTTTAAATGAAATAACCATTGAGTAACGTTAAATTAAATTTCGGGAATTTAATTTTACTTTTAAAAGGATAAGTCCTTTTGATTTACAC